>NC_057801.1:260273337-260573337 GCF_018294505.1 Triticum aestivum | reverse complement strand
TCTGCCTCTCAAACGATGACATGGAGCGCTTGCTCCGTGGCTGTACTACACTCGAGTACCTTCATCTTCAGGCGATCAATGGGTTGAGTATATTCCACATCACCTCGATGACTCTCCGGACTATTTATGTGTGTTGCTGGTTCGACGGGAAGACATCACAAGATGTGTACCATGGTATGGTCATTGAGGACACACCTTCACTTGAGAGATTACTTGTACTTGATCAAGTAGGTCCAACAAGAATCAATGTCATTTCTGCGCCGAAATTGACAGTGCTGGGCTACTCGTCTGACAAATACTTCGAACTTGTTATTGGATCCACACCCGTTCAGGTACAACAGCCCTCTTCTACTTCTCCTTCTACAAATTAACATTATTTCTAATTTTGAAGATGTTTGTTCGTCTGTCATTCAGAAAATGATTCCGACAAGCCTGACTGCGAAACTGCGCACAGTGAAGGTCTTGGAACTAGAATCTATCGGCCCCAACCTGGAGCAAGTTGTCACTTTCCTGAGATGCTTTCCGTGCCTGGAGAAGCTATATATCGAGGTGATGTTCCTTTCCTGTTAAATGTTAACCACATGGGATTTCAATTTGTGACACCTTTTTCCAAGTTTACAATGACAATGTACTACGATTTCTGAAGGATTCTTTTGGAGGATTTCAGTACATACATGTCTCCTTTTCCAAGTTTACCATGACAATGCTTGATCCATATGGTTACAATCCATATGCATTTTTCCTTTGGATTCATCTGTACTAATTTTCTTAGGGAAATTTTCATCCACTCCAACATCTTGTGAAGATGGAAGATGGCATGTTAATGCCCATGTTAATCATGTCAGATTGAAGATGGCATGTTAGTGCATTTTACAAATCCTGCAAACCAAATAGGCCTGTAGTAGTGTTCAAACTGCATCTAGGCACTAACACATTTTCTTCTTTTGCAGATGAGATTAGGCCCAGTGGTGGATAATGTCATACAATATAACAATCAGGTCGAATGCCTAGATCTGCATCTCTCAGAAATTACTTTGAACTCCTACCGAGGGACCTTACCGGAGATTATATTCGCCAGGTTCTTTTTTGTCAGAGCAAGGGTGTTAAAGGTAATGAGGTTTTCCCTACATTTATTTCGGAAAAATGAATGGTTTGTTGATCAGCGCCGGTGCCTGTGGCAGAATGGAATAGGCTCCAAAAATGTTGAATTTCATTTTGGAACTTCAGATGATAGAGTAATCGGAACTCAATGTGTCAACCCCATACATGACTTCTTAGTGGCTAACCCCTTTGCAAAAGTTGTGAGGTTTCGAAACCACTTAGAAGTGGTAATATTAGTTTGAACCTCTCTGATTTCAATGTTCAGCGGATCAGCACGAGCGTTTGCAGCCAATGAGCTGAATTTCATTTCTAATACCAGTTTGAACCTTGTAATCTTTGGATTTGAGCCATATAACTCTGGAATTTGAAAATTGTAATATTTCGAGCCTTTGTGGTACAATCGTTGAAATGGCATCGTATGAGACTCCTGTATTGGTAGCACTATTTTGAACTTAATATGCAATGGTCTTAGATTTGATTTTATTAACCATTCTCGAATCTGTTTACCTTGTCGTTCTCACAGCACACGATCTGTATAGCTAACTCGACTGCGATCTTGGACATTATTGCACATAGTTGTTTTCTTCCATCATGTGCCCTGTAGAGCGCAGAATTAATTATCGCACTCGAGTTCCATCATCACCCTTCTGTGTAACTTTGACCTCATCACCCACGGGTAAACTTACGACCGAAGTCATTCCACACACTTCGTTTTTACAAAGCTTTTTGCCAATAAACACCCATGATTTGTCCCTCTTCTAGCCGACGCATGGCAAACCAAGCCGGGCGGGAAGCTTGCACGGTAAACTGCATGGTAGCGCGGGAACAGGCTCATCGATGATACATTTGGCACCTCTTCGAGCCCACGCATGGTCAAACTACGGTGCGGTGTTGTCAAGTGTGCACTGGAATCCTCACTATGGTGCGGTGTTGTCAAGCGTGCACTGGAATCCTCCGCAATGAATGTCGTGACAAGACGTGAAGATTACAGGCCGGCTGGCCCCCATTTGTTACAGCGGCTATTTAACCCTTGTGTCTCTTCAACCTTTCGATCACGCCCCACCATTTCAACATGCACACCCACCACGACAAATTCTTAGAGGGTATCCTGCGCAGCTCCAATGGCGCTCCGAGTGGCTGCCGACGACAAGCAGTAGTTCACCATTCATGTCGTGGTGGACACCCACCGAAGGTTCGACGAGCTCTTGGTGGTGTACACCAACCACCCGGTCTGGGTGGAGCATTCAATCCGCATCATGGAGCTGTTGCTTGCTGACGAGAATTATAAGGTGGTCAGGTTCGACATCGAGCACACCCGCGCTCGTGCCTGGTCTCGTCCCGAGGTCGCCATTGCCTATATGTGCGTGGGCCACCACGTCCTCGTCTACCACTATTGCCTGGCCACAAGGCCTTGCGAGCATTTCCCCAGGTTTGTCAACCACCCCCACTACATGTTCGCTACGGTTAACATCACCAACGATGTCAAGGTGCTCAAGAATTTGGGCATCACTTGCCAGAATCTTGTCGACATCCAGGGCCAATACAAGATCTGGGGCAGCAAGGAGCATGAGAAGGACTCACTGGTTCACCTTGCTGAGGTCATCATCGACCCCTACTACAGAGACATGAAGGATTCCTGCAACAACGACAGGCGTGCCTGGCACTCGGCCTAAAAGGAGAAACTCGACAAAGATCACGTTGTGTAAGCGTCCAAGGAGGCGTACACGTGCTACGACATGTACAAGCGGATCGTTGACATGAGGAAGTGCCTCCTTCCCCAAAACGGCGAGGGATCCAGCCAGAAGCATAGCAATGGCAAGCGTCATCGCAACAAGTAGATGGTTAGATCCTCGTTTCTCCTGGTTTAGTATGCATGTAATTGCTTACTTTGGTGTGTGAAAATGTTATCTGTGTAGTCACTTGTCTAATTGTAAGCTTAATTTGGTTATGCGATGCTGTCTTTTTAATTATATTTGTTGATGCTCTATAGACAGAGCAAATCACATCGCACACGGACTAAACAAGGGAACCCGTAGGTGATGATTTCATCAATCACTGATGACTGTATACCAGCAATCGTTTGCTCACAACACACATGGCTTGTTAACAGGAATCGTCTGTGCTGTTATCGGTCTTGCCACACATTTGTGATTACAGACTTGCTTGCCACGTATCACACACATCTTGTTATATTGAACCGTTTATGTTCTCTTGTCTCAACACAAACAGTTAATCCGAGTGAACCGCATGTTGTATATCGCACACACACCTTGATCTAGCTGATCGTTTCTTTTGTGTTTCCTAACCACAAATAGTTCATCTGAGTGAACCGTATGTTGTGTATCGCACACACCTTCATCTGGCTGCCCATTTCTTTTGTTCCTTATCATCGCAAACAGTTAATTGAACTAAACCATAAGCCATGCATCCCACACGCAACTAAAATTTGAACCTTGTTTGATGCATCCGTCATCGCAAATGTTTTGCACATTTTAGACGGTTCTCTGACACCATCATTTGCGATTATTGCATCACACATAGTTTCTCGAAGGTTCTATGATCTTAGTGTCGGGTTAGCAGCATCCTGCAGTAGTGGTAGAAGCGAGGTCGAGGACAATTTCAGGGAGTTCCCAGTTACAGTGGGTTGTCAGGTCCAAGCGATGCATGGAGGGATTGCGCGTTTCTCTCGTACACGTACACGGTGGGTGCGAGGCGTTGTGCGTGGGCTCCTACTAAAGCTGAGCAATTGCACTGCAGGCTACGTGTTACTGAACCCGAGCAGTCGATCGATCCCTGGCTATTAACTGAACCCAATCGAGCGATTCCTTCACTACTGCTACTAACTGAAGCCGGTCGAACCTGCTGCCTCTTGATGAACATCGAGCATTGTTAGGGGGGGGGGGTTGGATGAACCGTTCCCGGTGGGGGGTTGGATGAACAGGACCCCGTGGTTTTAGAGGCCGTTGTCGCTGGATGCACAAGACCCTGATCGATCGAGCCGGTTGGGGGTGGATGAACAGGACCCCGTGGAGGGCTGGATGAACAGGACGACCCCATGGAGGGCTGGTTCAATAGTAGTCGATGGAGGGTTGGATGAACAGTAGCCCGTGGAGGGGTGGTTGAATAGGACCCCATGGAGAGGGCTGGTTGAACAATTGCCGGTGGAGGAGCGGTGGAGGCTGGATGAACAGGACGCCAGGCCTCGTTTCGATCGACTATTCCTTCCAAGCCTGTTGCCTCCTGATGAACACGACGACGCAATATCTCCATTCTGGCCGGCTGTCGATGAACAGGATGCTGTCGCTACCTCTTCATGTACACAAGCCCTGGCCGTACGTATGCGCAAGTAGGCGTTCGAAACCCCGCCCGTATGTACGTATGTGGTCGTATTTACTTTATTGCACCCTAGTTGTACGTACGTTAAAATGCTACGTCCGTGCCTCTACTACGACAAGTGTGCGCCTCTACTACGACACATGATCTTCCTTACTCGGCCACCGTTCATCGCTGCAGCTAGCAGACAGACCGATCGACATTATGTATGTACACGTTCGTGACCAGAATGACAACGCTACGTACGCTTCAAGCAGATGGGTCCCGACTGTCAAACACTTCCTTGTGTGCGAAGATGTAGCTGGTGGGTCCGAGCAGTCAGGGGGAACATTTTTTCGCAAAATACGGTGGCCCGTCCGGTGGGTCCCTGCTGTCAGGTGGAGGAATAATTATTTTGCGCGTAATAAGGAGGCACTTCCTTGCTGCGACCCTGGACCCAGCTGTCAGCCTCACGTACAGTACTCTTTCGATGGAAGTCGTTCCTTGACCACATTGACTACGCCACGCCGAGAGCACCAAGGCGGTGGACGACGGCGAGGCCTATGAAGGGGACGACGCGGAGCCGGGGAAGACGCCATAGTGGATGCCCACGCGGAGAGGAGTACGAGGGTTCACTAGTTCGGCTGTGGTGTGAGGCTGTCATCGCTGCAGAATAACATGGGGTGTGGGTGAGTAGGGGATGGCCTGGCCAGCGGTCAGAGTAGTAGGGGGCAGTGAGGGCTCCGCAGTAGCACAGCTGACCCCGGGAGGCAGGAGCACGTGGCACGACTGGCACTGGTTTGGGTGGCTGGAGCAGGAAGACCAGAGCTTGAAGAAGCACAACAACCGTTGGATGAACATCGTACAGTCACTGGGGCTAGAATCGTTGATATTTATTGACTAAGTTCAGAAAGCCCTCCGTCCATGTCCACTTAGTAGGCCCACAGCCTCCCACTATGGTGGGTCCCAGCTAGCAAGGGGTATTCATTTTTTTGTGCGTAATAAGGAAGCACTTCCTTGCGTGCGAAGATATAGCTGGTGGGTCCGAGCTGTCGGCGGGGGGTATGTTTTTTCACGAAATACAGAGGCCCTTCCGGCGGGTCCCATCAGTCAGGTGGAGGAATCATTATTTTTCGCATAATAAGGAGGCATTTGCTTGTGTGCGGCCGTGGAACCAACTGTCAGCCTCTCCACGTACAGTCCACTTCCGATGGATGTCATTTGTTGACCATGTTGACCACGCCGCCCCGAGAGCACCAGGGCGGTGGACGATGGTGAGGCCTAGGAAGGGAACGACATGGAGCCAGGGAAGACTCGGCAATTGTTTCCCGTCGGAGAATAACAACAGGTGTGAGTAAGTAGAGGGATGACTAGGCCAGCGATGGGAGTATGGTGCGGCGGTAAGGCCTGCACGACAGCACAGCCGGCCACGGGAGGAGGGAGCAGTCCCGCCGGCGCTTGTTTGAGCGGTTGGAGCAGGAAGAGCAAAGATTGAAGAACCACGACGTCCATTGGATGGACATCCAACAGTTAGTGCTCTCGTGTGTTGACTAAGTTGACACGGTGTTGCGTGTGCGTTAACCTTTTTTTAGGAAAGCGTACGTGTCAACCTATAGTAGGCGCACAAGTCAGTCTCAAATGTGTGGAAAACAACATACAACCCATCTGCCATTATTTCTAATAATAGACAACCCATTCGCTAATTCTTAAGGATTATTTTGGAGCCCATCTTCTTTTTGTTAGCATTACAGCCCATATTGCGGCCACGGTTAAAAATTATACGAAATTTTGTATATTTCGGTGCGGTCAGCTGTTTTAAATCCCGACATTTCAAGACACATTCAAACTAACTTCAAAATTAAATTCATATCAATATAAAATCGAAATAATTGTCCATGCATAAAAGTCAATGGAATTTAAAATCTCGAAATGAGAAAAAAAGAAATTTTAAACTAATTGTCGGTTTGATTTGTTTAAAAATGTACAACCCATTTCTCATTACTGATAGCCCCTTTCTCGCCTTGAAAGATTTGCAGCCCAGCGGGGTTGACAAAGCAAGTAGGCCTCGGTTGGGTATTCTGCAAAAGAACAAAAAAACTGGGCTAGCAATTTTCAGAAAGGAAAAAAACTACTGGGTTGTTCTTGTGGTAAACATAAAAGAAAAGGCTGGCTAGACAGGCCAGAGTGCCCCACACATCCCAGTTGACAGCCTGCTTCTGTCTCAAAAAAATAAATAAATGGGAAAGCTACTTCCCTAAAAAAACTGGGCAAGCTACTGGGTTCCTTGTGTCAGCTGCTCATTGTGCAATTCTCTCGTTTATTGACTATGTTGAGAATGGCATGGGACCCAGATGTCAGAAATCCATTAGCAGGAACCATTTTTCTGGCTTGACATAAGGAGGCACTTGCTTGCGTACTGCCATGACCCTGGTGGGTCCTTACTGTCATCCTCTCCACGTACAATCATCTCCTGATTGTGTACGTGTCAAGCTAGTAGACCCAGAAGTCAGCCTCTAAACCCGTGGCGGACAAATACAAACATTTAAAAAATAATAGCCCATTCCATACATTCACACGGAAAGTTCAACATACAGAGAAAAATAACAGGTCTGACCAGATATAGAGTATGAACTTCCACGTTGACAACCATCATAGCCAACCTAACTATCTACTCCCACTAATACTCTAGTGTACAAGTACTGACTTACTCCCAGCTAACTAGACGATGTTGGCCGCCATCTGCGGTACACGCTAAATGTCTGCACCGATGTCCTCCTCCTCGCCTCAGACTTGTCAGAGGTGCGATAGGGCGTGTTGCTCACGCGCGTTGGCTCTTTCCATGCTAGTGTGGTTCACCGAAGCTTCGGCTTCTAAGCGGGAAACCCACTTGACGAGCTGGTAGTAACATTCAGCGTCACGCACGCGTGCGTGCCCGACAACCTCTAGGGCTATTTTTCGGGCGCCATCCTCCATGTAGTTGGCCTAGTCGCGGGTGAGGGAGTCCTGGATTAGGGGTAATAGATCTCCTTCTTTGTAACCGACTCTGTGTAAACCCTAGCCCCCTCCAGTGTCTATATAAACCGGAGGGTCTAGTCCTTAGAGACACAATAACAACCATAATCATCATAGGCTAGCTCCTAGGGTTTAGCCTCTCGTGGTAGATCAACTCTTGTAATACCCATATCATCAATATCAATCAAGAAGGAAGTAGGGTTTTATCTCCATAGAGAGGGCCCGAACCTGGATAAAACATCGTGTCCCTTGCCTCCTGTTACTATTAGCCTTAGACGCACAGATAGGGACCCCCTACCCAAGATCCTCCGGTTTTGACACCGACATTGGTGCTTTCATTGAGAGTTCCTCTGTGTTGTCGCCTCAAGGCTCGATGGCTCCTTCAACCATCAACAACAACGCGGTCCAGGGTGATACTTTTCTCCCTGGACAAATCTCCATGTTCGGCTGCTTTGCACTGCGGGCCAACTCGCTTGGCCATGTGGAGCAGATCAACAGCTACGGCCCTGGCCATCAGGTCAGGTTCGGAAGCTTGAACTACGTGGCCAATTTCCGTGGAGACTTGATCTTCAACGGATTCGGGCCTATGTCAGGAGCGCCGAACAGTCACGACGAGCATGGCTTAGACATGCTGTCTGACAATACTCGGGATATCACACCTGCAGGAGCTCCGGACCTAAATCCGGGGCAAATCGCGTTGTTCGAGGACGGGTGGGTGGACCCTGCCCCGGAAGCCGCACACTCATCGGCGGTAGAGCCGAGCACCGGCTTCGCCCTCAAGGAAGCCTGTGACATCGGACCCCCGGACTCGTGTCCGGCTGTAGGTTCCAGCACCACTAGGAAAATGCCTACTAGTGGCGCACCAGTTTTGCCTACTAATGGCGCACTACTGGTGCGCCACTAGTACCATGCCACTAGTATTTTTCACTAATGGCGCACCACTGGTGCGCCATTAGTAGTGCGCCATTAGTTTGGAACACCATGCGCCATTAGTATGCCTCCCAGGGGGGCATACGTAACCATGTGCTTTGTCATACTAAAGGCGCACTCTGTAGTGATGCGCCATTAGTATCCTTCGGCATACTAATGGCGCACCTTGAGGTGATGCGCCATTAGTATGAATATTAGGTTTTATTTATTTATTTTCTTTTCTGATTTTTGCACAGGTTACAAAATATATTATTGGACATAATATAGACAGCAGCACACAGCAACAACAGATTCATCGAATACAATAGAAGATTAGTCTTCGAATACAATTCATCATATTAGTCTCCGAATTCAAAAGAACGAACAAAGATAAAACATTACAAGTCTCAAGACCACGAGTATCGAGTTTGTCTTCACATTACAAGTCGACATCGATCATCTAAACTACCATCACATAGAAGAGAGCTGCGGTCATCACGATGAGCATCATCGCGATCAAACTGGTCTTCATCCGATTCCTCCAATGCTCCCTGCTCTCTCCCGCTAGATAGCGGGCGTATCTAGATTCCGCCTCTGCCCTAGTGGTGTACCCTTTGTAACTGTGACCGCTGAAACGGTGAACCTGTCTCCGACACTCCTCCCAGTCGTCATAGACTCCGGGAACCTTTCCCTTGTACATGACATACGACGGCATCTCTATGCACAAGCCAAACAACAGACAATACATAAGCAATATGTAAGTATGCAACAAAAGGATCGGAAGAGAAAAGCAAGACATTAATAGCATGGGGTCCTACTAATAAATAGCATCGATTACATCTAAGTTGAACGACTATCCAAACCAAAGAGACACACGAATTCGTTAAAGTTTAATTACAACATGAGCCAATCAATGTTTCAGAACTACACATCACTACTTTCGACTCGACTCATGGGACAGGAGCATGGATGAAGCCGCCGTCTGTCGTGATGGTCATGAAATCGCGGTCGTTGTCAGCCTGCATTTGTAGCATTCCGTCTATCTCACTGTTGGATGGTTGATATCTGAGGAAGAACTGCCGTGAGGTATGAAGGACATCTTGATGGATGATGTCCGCAAACTCCGACTGGATGCGAAAGAATTCTTGTCTGATGTCCGCATCCTGGATTGCCGACAAGCTCGTGGCCCAATCTTTGAGATTATCTGGTAGCAGAAGGTGATGATGGTCCCTTACGATCGCCCGCATGTGATGGAGGGCGTAGTAGTCATCCTTTTGACCGCCAGGCGGCTGCTTGACGAAGCAGAACTTGGTATTGTGGGAGAACATGTGCTTGCCGTAATTACAAACTGCCCTGGTGAAGGTGCCTCCAGATTTGGCGTAGCCGGGGAGAACATCACCAAGAACTTTCTTGATATTTGTGTAGTCTATCTTGGAGTTACGGTTCGGGTCGAAATACGTGGCCATGGAATATTTCGGGCTTAAGAGGATGAGTGTGGAATGTGTGTCACTGCACAGAACAAGGAATGTTAGAAAAAAAAAGAACGATCAAAATCTAAGAAATCATATGTTACGGGGCGGTTAAGGGATGACTTACTCGGGAAAGTAAGCCACAAGGAAGTTATCCTTATCTGGGTTTGCTAGAATGACGCCTTCGAGGTGTGAACTCGCGACTTGGCGGTCCCTAGCGCTGCTCAAGAGCTTGGCACACATGTAGAAGGGGTCGACTATCATGATGTCCGGGGTCTTTTCTCTAATGATCCACATCTCCATACTCGGCGAAAACAGCCGAACGAAGGTGTAGTGTAGCGGATGAAGGTTAAACATAGCAAAGATGTCATCAAACCGCAGGACGATCGTACCCCCGATGTCGCCATCCACAAAGCCCTTGCCCTCTGGCACCTTGGCCACGAAAACCGGGTATGCCACATCATTCTCTCTGAGACGCCGCTTCTCCAAAGAAAGAACACTGTCGTGCAGACTCCGCATAGCACCGGTTGCAGCACTGAGGGTGTGGGTGGGATCGAGATCGAGATGGAGGGGGATAGCAATCGGGATGGAGGGGGGTCGAGATCGAGATGGAGGGGGAATCGAGATCGAGATGGAGGGGGATCGAGATCGAGTGTCCTCATGAATTCAAAAAGTGCCCATGAAATTTAAAAATATTCATGATATCAAAAAGTGCCCATGAAATACAATCGAGAAATGAAGACTACGATTTAAATACAATCGATCTTAGCTAGCTATCGGTTCACAATCTTCTTGCCCTTCTTTTTCGCAAATGGAGTTCTTCTGTGGAACGGACGTCCTTTAGGTAGGGTGGTCCTGCTTCTTCTTGTGGTGTGTGCTTCTACTTCATCGTCGTCGTCATGTTCGATCTTCGGGTTGTCGTACTTGTCGAAGTCTTGCTCATTGGCTACTCCATCCACTCCGATGATCTTCCTTTTGCCTCTCCTCACGACAACACGACTGGGCTTTGACGGGCCGGTAATGAAGAAGCATTGGTCCACTTGGGAAGTCAGTACCCATGGCTCATTTTTCGTGGTGACGTTTGCGCCCGCGGTCTTGGATTTGGCTTCGGGTATAACCATGGTGGTGAAATACCGGTCTTCTTTTAGGACGCTTTTGGCCCATCTGAGACGGAACATTGGGACCTTCTCTCTAGCATAGCTCAGCTCCCAGATCTCCTCGATCCTTCCGTAGTATCTGTCCTTGTCGTTACCGGTGTAGGATTCCATCGTTACCCCGGAGTTCTGATAACCATCGCTCTTCATGTCCTTGTCCTCGGTGTAGAATGTGTAGCCGTTGATATCGTACGCCTCATAGGTCATCAGGTTGTGCTCGGCACCCTGTGACAAGGTGTCATGCCCAATATGCGACCCTATCCAAAAGGAACTCGAAGGTCCCACCAAGGATAGACCCGCATATTGAAACGCTTTTGCAAGGTGGATATCATTACATCAACATTACATAATAGATGGGGATACATACAAAAGGCACACAATGCCACACGAATACAACATCATCATACAAGAGATCAACATCCGACTACGGATGATACATAAACCGAAACTCAAACAATATCCACCCTGCTAGCCCAGGCTGCCAACCTGGAACCTATCCCCTGATCGAAGAAGAAGCAGAAGAAGAACTCCAAAACAAGTAAACATCGCTCTCGCATCATAATCATCGCATAAACCTGTACCTGCAACTGTTGTTGTAGTAATCTGTGACCCACGAGGACTCAGCAATCCCATTACCATGGGTATCAAGACTAGCAAAGCTCAATGGGAAAGGAAGGGGTAAAGTGGTGAGGTTGCAGCAGCGGCTAAGCAAGTATGGTGGCTAACATACACAAATGAGAGCGAGAAGAGAAACAAAGGAACGGTCGTGAAGCTAGCCATGATCAAGAAGTGATCCTGAACTCCTACTTACGTCAATCATTACACAGAAACCGTGTTCACTTCCCGGACTCCGCCGAGAAGAGACCATCATGTCTACACACGCGGTTGATGCGTTTTAGTTCGGATCTGGTGTCAAATTATCTACAACCGGACATTAACAAATTCCCATCTGCCCATAACCGCGGGCACGGCTCTCGAAAGTTTATACCCTGTAGGGGTGTCCCAACTTAGCCCATTATAAGCTCTCGCGATCAACGAAGGATATACCTTCTCCCAGGAAGACCCGATCAGTCTCGGAATCCCAGTTTACAAGACATTTCGACAATGGTAAAACAAGACCAGCAAGACCGCCCGATGTGTCGACAATCCCGATAGGAGTCGCACGTATCTCGTTCTCAGGACACATCGGATAAGCTAAGCGTACAGGTACCGACGTAACCCAAGTTGCCAATGGATGGTCCCACACGGTGCTCTAGTTTGGACCAACACTTAGACAAGCATTGGCCCGGGGGGCTATAATAAAGATGACCCTTGGGTTAATTACTCCCAAGGGAAAGGCAGGTGGTGCTGAGGCAAATGGTAAAACCAAGGTTGGGCCTTGCTAGAGGAGTTTTATTCAAAGCGAATTGTCAAGGGGGTCCCATAAATCACCCGACCGCGTAAGGAACGCAAAATCCGGGAACATAACACCGGTATGGCGGAAACTAGGGCGGCAAGAGTGGAACAAAACACCAGGCATAAGGCCGAGCCTTCCACCCTTTACCAAGTATATAGATGCATTAATAATATAAGAGATATTGTGATATCCCAACAATAATCCTGTCCAACATGGGGCAATCTTCAACTTCACCTGCAACTAACAATGCTATAAGAGGGGCTGAGCAAAGCGGTAGCATAGCCAAACAACGGTTTGCTAGGAAGGGTGTCAAAGGTTAGAGGTACATGGCAATTTGGGAGGCTTGAAGAACAAGTTATAGGAAGCGCAGCAAAGCGATAGAACGAAGCAACTAGAATAGCAATGATAGTAGTGAGATCCAAGGTGACGGTCATCTTGCCTGAAATCCCGCTAGGAAGAAGAACGAGTCCATGAAGAAGATGAAGCCACGAAGACGAACCAAGCGTAGACGAACGAATCCTCACGATCGCAATGTAACGGGAACTATCGAGAAGAAGCACACAACAAGGTAAACAGACCACACATAAACATGACATGATGCACAACCAAGCATGATGCATGACAAAGCTACATGAAGCTACTCATGGCAAGAGATGATGCAAACAAGAACAACACATCAAGGCAAGTTTAAATGAGGCCGGAAACAACAAATAACAATTCCGGTAAGTCCTCATATGTAAATTTGGAAATTGGTCCAGAACTGAATAAACCTTAAGTTCAAGTAGTTAAACAGCAAGTTAAGATGCACCAAGAGGATCTACACGAAATTCTAGTCAAGTTACATATAAAGTTCATTTAGTTCGGAGCTACGGCCTAGAAGATATGAGCAAAACAAGTTAAACATGGCATTGATGCAAAATGCATACAAACATCAAGCAAACACCTCAAAACAAGGATGCAACATGATAATATTAAACTACATGCAAAATCAAGCAAGTTTCATATAAAGCACACTCAAAACAGAGCAACGGTTCAACACATACACTATATACAAGACATAACAACAATCTGTCCAAAACAACAACTAGGCATATTGCAAGCATCAAAACAACAAGCTACAGCATCCCAACATAATAACAAAAGGCATGGGCATGAAGTACAGGTAAAGCACTACAAAAAAGTAACACTGACCTATCTCCAGAAACAACTAGAACATGCTCAAAAGGACATGGAAAGATTGCAAATAATAACAGTTTCAGACTTTGCAGAATTATCATCAGGTTGCAATGTTTAGAGCTATCAAAAAACATGCTACAGGATCTTAACATGGCAAAAAAAGGCATGGCATGAATCTACTAATTGCATAGAACAAAAGTCCTTTACTGACCATGAGCCAAAAAGGATCAGAAGATATGATTGCACCGATGTAAACATAGCAAGTTATATGACAGATTCATACATGGCAGGAACAACAATAAGTAGGCATGTTGGTGAGCTTGAACCACTCACCACAGAGCAATACATGGCATGGAAAGGCAACCAACAATAAGAATGCATATTTACCAAGCTAAGCATGGCAATATCAAGTTCATAGGGTGCATGGATCAGTAGAAAAACACATGGCCAAAACTGAACTTAATGTTAACAGGCTGACAGCAACATTATTTAGCAACTTCGGAGCAAGATAAAAACATGTTACAACAGGCTATAAATGCAACTAAGGGCATGAATGGATAGAGCATGGCATGTATAACAAAACATCATTAGTGAACATCTCCAGATTATGCATAGAATGACTTGTAGCAGCAGGTTAACATAGCATCACGAAATATTAGAATCAGCCTAGTAAAACAGCAACAGCGAGTACCCTACTTAGCAAGCTTGATGCACTCAGCACACAACTCACAAAAATACATGGGTAGCACCACTGGAAAGATGGCATGGCATAGATCAAAACACATGTAGACATCAGCCTCATAGGATGCACACATCAAACATGGCAAAAATGACAAATGAGCATGTTATAACAGTTCCAGCAGATTAACATCAAAATGCACTCTTCCAACAGCATTTCGGGCATCAAGATGAGCTCAAATGAAAATGATGCAATGGAATGTAATGAAGTACTCGTCGAGGCGAACAATTTGACATATTATACCCACGAAATGGAGCAGTATGCATGGAGTTATGATGCGATGAACAGGGGCTAAAAATATGCAGGAAAAGGACTTAGCCGATTTTTAGAAAAAAAATAGGACGCGCGTTGGATAGCTAAACGTCGCACAGGGCGGGGAAAAGAGGGCATCTCACCCATTGGGCTCGGCCCAGAAGGAAGGAGAGGGGGCCGGCTGGGCCTGGAGGCCAGCTTGCTGGGCCTTGGGGAGGCCGGCGGCCCATGCGCAGAAGTATGGCTGCGCGTGCGCCCGCACGCATGGGCAAGGTGGCCGCGCCGACGGGGATCTCTGGCGAGACGGCGAGGGGCGGCCCCCCGGCGAGTCCGGCAAGGTTCGGGAACGGGTCGCGATTCCCCAGATCCGGTGGTCCTCGACTGGATCAGATGAAGGGGAGGCCGGGGCGGCGATCTACACGGCGGCGAGGCTCGGCTCCGGCGGCGGCGCTTGGCATCCCGGGCGGCGGCGGTGCCCTGTGAGGGAGAGAGAGAAGTTGAGAGGGCGAGGAGGAAGAAGGACAGGAACGAGAGGGGCGGCGAGGCCTGGCCTGGGATCGTCGACGGCGGGGCTCCGGTCGCCGGACGGCGCACGGCGGCGGCGGGAAGATCGGGCTCTGCCCGATCCACGCGAGGGAGGAGCGGGGCGGTGGCGAGGCGCGTGGGTTGGCGGGGCCCGGTTCGGCCCGGCGGCGGGCCTCAGATGGGCCTCGCGGGCCGCGGCGGCTGGGGGCGCGGGGAAGGCACGTCGGGGCGCGGGAGTGGCTGCGGAGGGCGGCGCAGGCGGCGGCTGGCCACTGGGGCCTTGCCAAGTGGCGAGAGGAGGCTGGGGGCACCGGATTTGGAGGGGAAGGCGGCGGCGCAGTTCCCGAGGTGGGAGGAGGTGGCTGCAGGTTGAGTGGCGCGGATTCTGAGGAGGGGAAGGCTAGAGGTAGGTGGAGGGGGGTTAGGCTGCCCAAAATGGACAAGGGGTGTCCATATATAGCAAAAAAATGCTAGGGTTTGGGGGTTAGGAGGGGTTTTCGGGCCGTACGATCGCGATCGGACGGATGCGCTCAGAGGGGGAGGTTAGTGGGCTGTGGAGAGACCATAGGATGTGGGAGAGAAGAGAGAGAGAGAGAGGCCCGGCAGCAGTTTCCCGATACCGAAAACGTCCGACGTATAGACCGGCTATATTGCGGTTGTAGGTTTAACGGTTGGGCTATCAAATGGACTCTGAATGCGATGAAACTTGGCAGGCGGTCTGTCTACACTATAATAAGACCGCACGACAAGTTGCAACCCATTCCGAGAACATTTTTATGCCACTTATAAAATAATATTTCGGAGGTGCCGCGGGCGCGTGCGAGTGTGTCCGGACTCGGAACGGACAATGGAGAGAACCAGTGGAACCCGAATGGATGCAAGTTTTGAAAAACATGCAGATGAACTGCAGATGATGACATGGCAAAATGCAACATGCAAGCAAATTACATGGCAACGACTGCGAATAACTAGCAGACACCTGGCGCAACGAATCCGGGGCGTTACACAAGGCGAATATGAGTTGTTCTTCCGCGGAAGAATCCTCATGTAAAGGGTACGACAGAAGCTTCTGCATGAACCAACGCGTGAAACATGAGTTGTGCTCTTTGATTATATCTCCGTCCGTCCTTTGTTGGCCTCGGTCATTGTATATCTTCTCAATAAAGGTTTTGTGCTCTACCACCCAAGGATCGACCACGTCTATGTGTTGTAGCGTGACTAGGTTTGCTCTTTCAAAGTCGGCGAGTCGATCCTCGAAGTCGACATGCATTTTGCGGCGACCCTCACGGTGACCCCATCCAGCGAGCCTGCTGAGGTGCCTGTTGACGGGAAGACCAACAGGGTTCTCGATGCCTAGACAATTCATGCAGTACGAGATGCACTCTTCGGTCAGAAAGCCCATGGCTATACTTCCCTCTCGACGTGACATGTTGCGAACGTATCCTTTGATGACACCATTCATCCTTTCGAACGACATCATGCTGTGCAGGAACATCGGCCCGAGTTGGATGATATCCTCCACGATATGGACCAGCAGATGCACCATAACATCGAAGAATGCGGGCGGGAAGTACATCTCAAGCTCGCATAGTATCACCACGATCTCTTCCTGTAGCCTTATGAGTTGCCTCACGCCAATCGACTTCTGAGAGATGACGTCGAAAAAGTTGCATAGGCCAAATAGCGTTTCAAGGACGTGCGCGTCCATGATCCCACAGATTGCAACTGGAAGTATCTGTGTCATCAGCACGTGACAGTCGTGAGACTTCATCCCGCTGAACTTCTACTTCGCTGGGTCTAGGTATCTGCTTATCTTCCCCACGTAACCGTAAGGAAGTTTTACTCCTACGAGGCAGGTGAAAAACTGCTCGATCTCCTCCTGACTTAGAGTGAAGCACGCAGGAGGGTAGTCATTTCTGGTCTTCTTGGCCTTTTTGCCTTTATGATGACTTTCTGTGTCTTGCTTCGCCTCATCATCATCATCATCATCATTCGTGAAGCTGCTGCCTGATGCCCATTGATTTCAAGTCTGCCCTTGCTTTTGGCCCATCTTTGGTCCTCTCTGGCATCTTGAGCAGGGTACCAAGCAGACTCTCGCACACGTTCTTCGTGATATGCATGGCATCAAGGCTGTGAGGCACACGGTGGATCTTCCAGTACGGCAAGTCCCAGAAAACAGACCTCGTTTTCCATACCTTCAGCAGCGGCTCTGGTGCCTTTCGCTTCTTTCCCGGCTCTGGCGCCTTTTGCTACTTTCCCGGTAGTGGGCAATCTTTCCAATTTTTCAACAGCCCATCTATTTCCTCGCCGCTCCTCGTACGCGGGCCTGTTCGGGGTTCGGTTTCACCATCGAACAGATCCTTGCGTTTCCTCCATGGGTCATCATCGAGAAGCCACCTTCGATGTCCCATGAACACGGTTTTTGAAGACCCGGGATCTCTATCTAGCTGGCGATATGTTGTGTCATCCATGGACCTTACGCATCCAGAAAATCCATGGACTACCTGCCCCACGAGATATCTGTAACCGAGATAGTCGTGCACCGTCGTGAGAAGTGCGGCTCTCATATGGAAATATTCTTTCTCTGTGGCATCCCACGTATTGGCTTGCATTTTCCACAACGTGTCTAGCTCCTCTTTCAGCAGCCCTAGATACAGATTGATGTCGTTCCCTGGTTGTTTCGGGCCTTCAATTAGCATACTCATGTGAATGTACTCCCTCTTCATGCACAACCAGGGGGAAGGTTGTACATCCACATAAACACAGGCCAGGTGCTATGTGTGCTTCTCTGGCTGCCAAACGGATTGACTCCATCGGTGCTCGCACCCAGCACGATGTTCCTTGGATCCTTCCCAAATTCTGGGTCTTCGAAGTTCAACGCTTGCCACTGGCTTGCATCCTTAGGGTGACTCAGCATCTTGTCTTTTCTATTTATCTCCGGATCATTTCCGTCATCTTCCCTCTTCTTCTCCTCCCTATCCGCGTGCCAACGCGGGAGCTTTGCTACCTTAGGGTCCGTGAAATACCGCTACAGACAAGGAGTGATCGGAAAGTACCACACCGATTTCCGAGGAGCTTTCTTCCTCTTCTTGTATCGAGTGACGCCGCACACTAGACATATGGTAGACTCCGCGTGCTCGTCCCGATAAATGATGCAATTGTTCATGCACACATTGTATTTCACGTGCGGTAAATCCAGAGGACACACGATTTTCTTCGCCTCCTCGAAACTGGTCGGGCACTTGTTCCCCTTGGGAAGACGTTCGTGCCAGAATGACATGTTCTCGTCGAAGCATGCGTTGGTCATTTTGTGTTTTACCTTCATCTCCAGAGCCATGAGCGTTACTTTCAGGCGGGTATCCTCGGGCCTGCATCCTTCATACAATGGAGTAACCGCGTCTATCTCTAGTTGATCCAGCTTGGCTTTCTCTCGGGCGGCAGCTCTTGCGTTATCTGTCTGCTTGAGAAGCAGCTCTTGAATATGAGGGTCCTGCACCCAGCCCCCATCGACGTCTGCTCCGGCATCTTCATCTTCATGATCATGCCCTTCGTCTTGATCTTCCTCATCATCATGTCCGACATCTTCTACATGATGACTGTGTACAGCATCACCATCGTGATCATGTTCTGGAGATTCTTCGTCTTCTCGCCCTCCCTCGCTGTGGTGGTTGTCTTGTTGCCCTTCCTCATTTCTTGCCCGGCCCCCATGGACGACTTCATAGTCATCTTCATCACCTTGCCACCGATAGCCATCCATGAAACCACGCAAGAGCAGGTGGTCCCGCACCTGCCCGGAATCCGGGTCCGCAATAAGGCTCTTCAGCTTGCATCTTCGACACGGTCATCTTATCTCCATCTCGTTCTTTTGAAGCATCTCAGCCTTTGCGGAGCTCAAAAACCTATTCATGATGCCTTCGGTCATCGTGCGGACCATGGTCGCCTGCGGGGTAGAGCAAAACGATATTTTAGAACCAAGAAAAAATTTGGCATGACCTTCCCTAAAAATAGGACCAAAAAGAATCCATAGTGCCAAAATTCTCACTGAAACGGAAATGAATCAACATTCTGGCAAAATATTGGCAACTATCACATTTCAAATATCGGTACCTGCAAACACAAACATATATGCAACACCACAAACATACATAGATCTAGCTAGGCCACAAAAAGTGCATGTGCACGTTGTTGGAGCGAGCTAGGGAGAAAAAAAGTAGATCTACAACATGAAGATAGCTTTCCCCTTACTTACCTATCAAAAAAAAGGTAATTTCACCACTTAATTTTGATGAATCTATGGTGCAAATGAGGTGAGGAGGAGGAGGCAGACGACAAGCTTGGAGAAGGAGGTGGAGGGAATGAAGTGGGGAAAGTGAGTGTTTAGGTGTGGCTGTCCAAAATATCTAGCTGGTCCCAGGTTACTAATGGCGCACCACACAGACATGCGCCATTAGTAACACAACATACTAATGGCGCACCACACATCCGTGCGCCATTAGTAGTTTTGCAAAAAAGTAATATATATATATATGTATATATATATATATATATACATACTAATGGAGCACCGTGGCATAGTGCGCCATTACTAGTTTAAACTAGTAATGGCACACTGTGCCACAGTGCGTCATTAGTAGTTTTGCAAAAAAAAGAATTAAAAAATACAGTACTGGCGCATTCCGTGGCCGGTGCGCCATTACTAGTTAGAACTAGTAATGGAGCACTTCGCCCGGATGCGCCATTAGTATGTTTGGAAAAATGGAAAAAAAATTGTTACTAGTGGCGCACCTAGTGTCTGGTGCGCCATTAGTGTCTTCCACACTAATGGCGCATCACCAAATGGTGCGCCATTAGTATATAGTAGTGGGGCACCACTTCTCTGGTGCGCCATTAGTGTCAATTTCATCTATAGCCCTTTTCGTAGTAGTGGAGTCTGCACATCCCCGAACCCGTCGAATCTGGTTGGGCTCCGGTAATGGAGTTCACCGCTACGGATATCTTCCAGCACTCTCCCTTTGGCGACATGCTGAACTCGTTAAAGTTCTTTCTTTGTCAGGAGACTCTTGGCCGAACTATGTCCGGCTCGAGTGGGAAGCATGCAACGAGGGAATTCGTTGCCCACCCACCATCCACTTCATTGCCACGGTCGATGATTTGACCGACATGCTTAATTACGACTGCGAAGACATCGACTGTGTGGATGACGATGTAGGAGAGGAATAGGAACCACCGCCCACGGGGCAGTGGACAGCCACCTCCTCATGTGACATATATATGGTGGACACTCCGAAAGAAACCAATGGGGATGAGGCAATGGAGGATAACCCCTCAAGGAAGAAAGCAAAGCATGGGCGTCGTCAGCGCCGCTCCAAGCCCCAGCATAGCAATACTGGCACAGGAGAAGAAAACAGTCCGGATGGTGCCGAAGACGAATACAACCCTGATCAGCCTACCCTCGAGCAGGCCGAACAGGAAGACGGGCAGGTTAGCCCAGACGAACAGGTGATAGACGGATACCCGGAGGAGGACAACTACATGCCCGCCTCCGAAGACGAGATTAGCCTCGGCGACGACGAGTTCGGCGTGCCTGAGGACCCCGTAGAGCAGGAGCGCTTCAAGCGCCGGCTTATGGCCACTGTGCAAGGAGCCTGAAAAAGAAGCAGCAGCAGCTCCAAGCTGATCAAGACCTGCTCACAAAAAGATGGACTGAAGTCCTGGCAGCCGAGGAATATGGACTCGAGCGCCACGCAGCTGACCGGCCACCTCACGTCTGGGCTAAAATGGCGTATCAGCCTGAATACCAGCCCGCACCCCTACGCCAATACACTACGACCCGGGGCAATAGGTAGGACCTACAAGATACATTGAAGACAGGACAGCCAAGATCGATCTACGGATCGCGGGGGCGCGCCCCAACCCACGACGATGATCGTCACGCCGGACACACTATTGACAAGTCCAGCCGGGCCGAACACAGCCAACCACTCATTCGAATAGTGTAGCCACATAGCCCGGCATAGAGGCGCCGCACACCCCCTCTGCTTCACTGACGAAGTGATGGATCATGAATTCCCAGAAGGGTTTAAGCCCGTAAACATCGAATCATACAATGGCACAATGGACCCTACAGTATGGATTGAAGATTTCCTTCTCCACATTCACATGGCCCGCGGGGACGATCTACACGCCATCAAGTATCTTCCCCTTAAGCTCAAAGGACCAACCCGACACTGGCTAAATAGCCTACCGGCAAATTCAATCGGCAGTTGGGAACACCTGGAGGACGCATTCCTCGACAAGTTCTAGGGCACGTACGTGCGACCACCGGATGCTGATGACTTAAGTCACATTACCCAACAGCCCGGAGAGTCGGCCAGGAAATTCTGGACTCGGTTCCTAACTAAAAAGAACCGCATTGTCGACTGTCCGGATGCCGAAGCCTTGGCGGCCTTGAAGCATAATATCCGCGACGAGTGGCTCGCTCTACACCTCGGCCAGGAAAAACCAAAGTCCATGGCGGCCCTCACGACACTCATGACCCGCTTTTGCACGGGCGAGGACAGCTGGTTGGCTCGCAGTAGCACCACACCAATGAATTCCGGCATTTCGGACATCCACAACAATAACGGCAAGCCACGGCACAACAGACATAAGTGATAGAACAATGGCGACAACACTGAAGACACAGTAGTCAACGCCGGATTCAGTGGCTCAAAATCCGGTCAGCGGAAAAAGCCGTTCAAAAGGAACAATCAGAGACCGTCCAGTCTGGACCGAATACTTGATCGCTCATGCAAAATTCACGGCACCCTGGACAAGCCAGCAAACAACACTAACAGAGATTGCCGGGTATTCAAATAGGCCGGTAAAACAAATGCCGAAAACAAGGACAAGGGGCTGCACAGCGACGATGACGAGGAGCCCCGGCGTCCGAACACGGGGGGCAGAATAAATTTCCTCCCCAGGTGAAAACAGTCAATATGATCTACGCCACCCACATTCCCAAACGGGAATGGAAGCGAGCACTACGGGACGTCTGTGTGATGGAGCCAGTCGGCCCAAAATTCAACCCATGGTCAGCCTGTCCGATCACCTTTGATCGTAGGGATCACCCTACTAGCATCCGTCACGGCGGTTCAGCCGCATTGGTCCTAGACCCAATCATTGACGGATTCCACCTCACACGAGTCCTTATGGATGGCGGCAGCAGCCTGAACCTGCTCTATCAGGACACAGTGCACAAAATGAGCATCGACCCTTCGAGGATCAAGCCCACCAAAACCACCTTCAATGGCGTAATTCCAAGAGTAGAGGCCCGTTGCACGGGCTCCATAACACTGGAAGTGGTCTTCGGATCTCCGGATAACTTCCGAAGCGAGGAGTTAATCTTCGATATCGTCCCTTTCCGTAGTGGCTATCATGCACTGCTCGGACGAACCGCATTCGCTCGGTTCAATGCGGTACCACACTATGCATACCTCAAGCTCAAGATGCCAGGACCTCACGGGGTCATAATAGTCAATGGAAACATGGACCGCTCTCTCCATACAGAAGAGCATACTGCAGCCCTCACGGCAGAAGTACAAAGCAGCCTTCTCCGGCAAACCACCAATCTGACGACAACAACCCCGAGCACCGTCAAGCGAGTCCAGAGTACCCCGCAACAGGATCGCCAGGCATGCCAACAGCGCGACTAGCAGTCCGGCCTCCGCTCCAGCCCCATCAAGGCAGCATTCGTGCCGCGCGTACACAATTACGCACTCAAAATACCATGGGCATAGGTAGAGGCGCAATAGTGACTCAGTCAACAGAGCGGTACAGCCGCAACATACTTTAATAACCCCCTTTATCTTTCAGGACCCGGCTTTCGGGCAGCCTCTTCAGAATAGCCGGATTGTTGAACTTTCACATGAGAGAAAACCAAGGATGCAAAAGGCTCTACACACAAAGGAAATACCCAGGTGGAATCTTTTCACAATCGTTATACCTGTTTCATATACCTACATGTGGTCTGCCCTTGGATAGGACATGTCAAATAATCCTATTTGTTTTTGCTTAAAATGCATTCATTGTAAACATATGCTTAGAGGTATCATTTATCAATGGGAGATAATATATAGCGTCAGCTTATTATTCCTATATGCACATTTTCCCTATAAATGTTTATTTAATATTGCATCCGTACACCTTGGTACATTCAGTTTGCCAGGGGCCTCCGATGGCGCCCCTTAATACGGCAAGATAAGTCTGAACACTTTCGACAGTGCGGCACGCTGAACTTATAGCATTATATGCATCAGCTCTGAATCATGTCTTGGGTCAATAGTTGGGTTAGCCCGGCTCCCTTGTTTTGGTACCTTACATTCCGTTATATCAGCTAAGGTAACGCAAGGAGAACTACTGCGATTGTGCCCCAGTTCTTCCGGATGAGCACCTCAGTAGAGAAAGCCGAAAACTGACTGTCATGATGCGGCGAGAGCTGGTCGCTGTTCGAGAGGTCTTGAAATCCTTAAAGATTTTTTCTACTTTAGGCGAAGAGTTGGCCTCATCCGACTTAGGCGTGTAGAGCGCCCCAATTCGGCCTTCTGAATTATAGGGGCTTCGCCACAATTTAAAATTATAGACTTCTATGGCTAAGTGAGAGTTATAAAGCTGCATAGTCCGATTGCCTTGTTCGCTGCGCCAAACACCTCCTTCATGGACCAAAAATTTGGATAAAAGAGTGTTTTGGGTTTTCCATGAACACCCCAGTACTAGTTATGTGGGGGCGGAAGCCGACGACTGGCCTACTTTCAAAATTTCATAAACAGCCGCACATAAGGTAATATTTTAAATCAAAAAAAGCGCTATATAGCGCAAATAACTTCATTTTTATATTACAAAAACGGCAGAAGTACATTTACTCAAAGATCGTGTCCTTGGTACATTCATCGGCCACGAGACGAGCACCTTTCATAACGCCATCATAGTATTTTTTGGGACAGCGATGCGCCTTGCCCTCCGGCGGTCCATCCTTCACCAGCCTCTCCGCATCTAGCTTGCCCGAATGCACGCTCGCACGGGCAAAATCCCGGCGGGCACCCTCAATGCAAATGGATCACTTGATCACTTCAAGCCGCGGGCAGGCATTCACCATCCGCTTTATCAGGCCGAAGTAGCTGGCAGGCAGGGGCTCACCAGGCCACATCCGGACTATGAAATCTTTCATAGCCACTTCGGCCACCCTGTGTAGTTCAACCAATTGCTTCAATTGGTCACTCAGAGGCATCGGGTGTTCGGCTCCAGCATATTGGGACCAGAACAGCTTCTCTGTTGAGCTACCCTCGTCGGCACGGTAGAACTCCGCGGCATCTGATATGCTACATGGCAGATCTACGAATGCCCCTGGAGAGCTCCGAATACGGGTAAGTAAAAGAAACATCTCCTCCACATGCTTGCTTTCCATAAAAAATATCTTACCCGCTGCTATCTTCTTGGCCGCCTGGATTTCCTGCTGGGCCTTTTCGGCTTCGGCCTTGGCGTCTTTCATGCTCAAAAGGGCCTTCACAAGTTCAGACTCCTTCGCTTTGAAGTCACGCTCCAAGGACTCAAACTTCTTGCCAAGCTCCTGGACCTCTTGCTGTACCTCGCCCACCCTAGCATTTTGCTATTCACGCTCAATGCGCTCCATGGCCGCCTTGTTTTCGGCCTCGGATAGCGCCTTCTTCAGGGACGCCACTTCGATCGTGGCACCTATTACAATATCATGACGCTTTGTTGTTAACATCACAAATTTTTCTTATTCTTTATGATATGTGAACGGGGTATCACTCACCTTCGTTCTCCTCGAGCCGCCTCTTCGTGTGGCTGAGCTCTCCTTGGGCCTGCTCCAGGTCCCGTTTGAGTCCGGTGACCTCGGTCGTGCGGGCGACAGCGGTAAGAAGCACTGCCTGCTTATTCACATAGACACCTATTATTAGACTCCTGCGGATTAAAATTGACCTTCCGTTTGGCTTTTCTTTCCAAATACCAAATAGAGTATCAGGGGCTACTATCTATCGGGTTATAACTTCACACACTTTTTACTTGCCTCAAAGCCTGTCAGAAGGCTGGTGCAGGCTTCGGTCAATCCGCTCTTGGCGGACTGAACCTTTTGAATCACCGCACTCATAAGAGTACGGTGCTCTTCATCCATGGAAGCGCCGTGAAGCACTTCCAACAGACTATCCAGCGCTGATATGTCTCCAATGTATCTATAATTTTTTATTGTTCCATGATATTATACTAGCACTTTTGGATGTTTATGGGCTTTATTTTACACATTTATATCATTTTTGGGACTAACCTACTAACCGGAGGCCCAGCCCATATTGCTGTTTTTTTGCCTATTTCAGTATTTCGAAGAAAAGGAATATCAAACGGAGTCCAAACGGAATGAAACCTTCGAGAGCGTGATTTTCGGAACAAACGTGATCCGGAGAGCCTGGAGTGCAAGTCAAGAAGCTTCCGAGGGCCCCACGAGATAGGGGCCGCGCCCCCACTATACGGTGCGCCCCCTGTCTCGTGGGCCCCTTGGGCGGCCACCGACGTACTTCTTCCTCCTATATATACCTACGTACCCCGAAAACATCCAGGAGCACTACGAAACACAATTTCCATCGTCGTAACGTTCTGTATCCGCGAGATCCCATCTTGGAGCCTTCACCAGCACTCTGCCGGAGGGGGAATCAACCACGGAGGGCCTCTACATCAACATCCTTGCCCCTCCGATGAGTTGTGAGTAGTTTACCACAGACCTACGGGTCCATAGTTATTAGCTAGATGGCTTCTTCTCTCTTTTTGGATCTCAATACAATGTTCTCCCCCTCTCTTGTGGAGATCTATTCGATGTAAACTCTTTTTGCGGTGTGTTTGTTGAGATCCGATGAATTGTGGGTTTATGATCAAGTTTATCTATGAATAATATTTGAATCTTCTCTGAATTCTTTTATGTATGATTGAGTTATCTTTGCAAGTCTCTTCGAATTATCAGTTTGGTTTGGCCTACTAGATTGGTATTTCTTGCCATGGGAGAAGTGCTTAGCTTTGGGTTCAATCTTGTGGTGTTCTTACCCAGTGACAAAAAGGGTTGAAAGACATGTATTGTATTGTTGCCATCGAGGATAACAAGATGGGGTTTATATTCTATTGCATGTGTTTATCCCTCTACATCATGCCATCTTTCTTAATGCGTTACTCTGTTCTTATGAACTTAATACTCTAGATGCAGGCAGGAGTCAGTCGATGTGTGGAGTAATAGTAGTAGATGCAGGCAGGAGTCGGTCTACTTGTTATGGACCTGATGCCTATATACATGATCATGCCTAGATAATCACATAACTATGCGCTTTTAGATCAATTGCTCGACAGTAATTTGTTCACCCACCGTAATACTTATGCTATCTCGAGAGAAGCCTCTAGTGAAACCTATGGCCCCCGGGTCTATCTCTTATCATATTTTCTTTCAATATACCTTTATTTGCATCTTTAATTTTTGCATCTATATTATAAAATACCAAAAATAAATTTATCTTATCATACTGTCTTTATTAGATCTCATTTTCGCAAGTGGCCGTGAAGGGATTGACAACCCCTTTATTGCATTGGTTGCGAGTTCTCAGTTTGTTTGTGTAGGTGCGTGGGACTTTTGAGGAGCCTCCTACTGGACTGATACCTTGGTTCTCAAAACTGAGGGAAATACTTACGCTGCGCTTTGCTGCATCACCCTCTCCTCTTCGAGGAAAACCAACGCAAGCTCAAGACGTAGCAAGAAGGATTGCTGGCGCCGTTGCCGGGGAGGTCTTCGCTCAAGTCAAGACATACCAAGTACCCATCACAAACCCATGTCCCTCGCATTTACATTATTTGCCATTTGCCTCTCGTTTTCCTCTCCCCCACTTCACCCTTGACGTTTTATTCGCCTTGTCCTTCCCCATCTCCTCCTCTCTTTTCGCTTGCCTACTTTTGTGTGCTTGTTTGCTTGTTTGACCTTATGGCTGCGCCTAAGGGTCCTGACCACCTTCTCAGAAGGATGGATGAGATTTAATCAAATATTAGAAGCTTTATGAATTTGCAATTTGAGCATAATAATTTATTTAGAAAAGAGCTTAAGGAACAGAAAAGTTTTTTGGGGTTTATGAACAAAGAGCTTGATGATATGAATAAAGAATTCTATGGTGTTAATGCTCAAATTATCCGGCTTGAGAATGCTATAGCCAAAATTTCTAACAAGCAAGCCACCTTAGTCAATAAGATGGCCGCTAAACCCGAAAAATTACATGAAAATAATGATGAGGATCTTAAAGTTATTGATGCGTCTCCGATTAGATCTATGTTTTGCAATATGAATTTTGATGATTATGGGAGTGATGATGAATCCACTTTGCCTAGAAGGCGTCCCATAAATTCAGAGTCTTTAGATCTTGATGCTAAATTCGGTAAAAGAGAGATTGGATAATCCTGAACTTCTAATAATATTGAACCTACTATCTCGGATTTCAAGTAATTTGATTATGATAATTGCTCTTTAAAATGTTGTATTTCCTTGTTGCAATCCGTTGTTAATTCTCCTCATGCTTATAGTCAAAACAAAGCTTTTACCAAACATATTGTTGATTCCTTGATGCAATCTTATGATGAAAAACTTAATTTGGAAGTTTCTATACCTAGAAAACTTAATGATGAGTGGGAACCTATTATAAAGATTAGAATTAAAGATTATGAGTGCTTTGCTTTGTGTGATTTGGGTGCTAGTGTTTCCACGATTCCAAAAACTTTATGTGATATTCTAGGTTTCCATGATCTTGATGATTGCTCTCTAAATTTGCACCTTGCGGATTCCACCATTAAAAAGCTTATGGGAAGGACCAATGATGTTCTTATTGTTGCAAAGAGAAATTTGGTGCCCGTAGATTTTATCGTTCTTGATATAGATTGCAATCTTTCTTGCCCTATTATTATTGGTAGACCTTTCCTTAGAAAGATTGGTGCGATTATTGATATGAAGGAAGGGAATATTAGATTCCAATTTCCATTAAAGAAAGGCATGGAGCACTTTCCAAGAAATAAAGTCAAATTACCTTATGAATCTATCATGCGTGCTACTTATGAATTTAGCGCCAAAGATGGCACTCATTATATCTATCTTGGTTTTTATGCCTAGCTAGGGGCATTAAACAATAGCGCTAGTTGGGAGGAAACCCAATTTTCTTTATGTTTTTTGTTTTTGCTCCTGTTTAGTAATAAATCTTGCATCTACCTTCTTGTTAGATGTGTTTTTATCTTTTAATTAGTGTTTGTGCCAATTAGAACCTATAGGATAACCTACGATGATCATTGATTTGATTCTGCTGGAAAACAGAAACTTTGCGCGAATGAATATAATTTTGTTAAATCACAGGAATGTGCTTATGCGTTGCTTCTTTTTGCTGATGCTCAATAAACAAATTCTCCAGGACTTACTATTTTGGTAGGATTTTTAGAGTTCTAGAAGTTAGCATTAGTTACAGATTGCTACAGACTGTTCTATTCTTGACAGATTCTGTTTTTCGTGTGTTGTTTGCTTATTTCAATGCATCTATGGCTAGTAATTTATTCTATGAACAATAAAGAAGTTGGAATACAGTAGGTTTAACACCAAAATAAATAAAGAATGAGTTCATTGCAGTAACTTATGTGGTGGTTTTGTTTTCTCTCACTAACGGAGCTTATAAGATTTCCTGTTGAGTTTTGTGTTGTGAAGTTTTCAAGTTTTGGGTAAAGTTTTTATGGACTATGGAATAAGGAGTCGCAAGAGCCTAAGCTTGGGGACGCCCATGGCACCCCAAGATATTCAAGGATATCCAAAAGCCTAAGCTTGGGGATGCCCCGGGAAGGCATCCCCTCTTTCGTCTTCGTTCATTGGTAACTTTACTTGGAGCTATATTTTTATTCGCTACATGATATGTGTTTTGCTTGGAGCGTCATATATATTAGTCTTTGCTTTTTAGTTTACAACAATCATCCTTGCTGTACACACCGTTTGGGAGAAGCCTATTTGATTAGAATTTGCTAGAATACTCTATGTGCTTCACTTATATCTTTTGAGCTTGATAGTTTTTTGCTCTAGTGCTTTACTTATATCTTTTAGAGAACGGTGGTGTCTTAATTTTGAAGAAATTGCTAGTCTCTCATGATTCACTTTTATTATTTTGAGAGTCTTTTAGAATAGCATGGTATTTGCTATGATCATAAAGTTGGTCCTAGAATGATGAGCATCCAAGTTGGTATAATAAAAACTATCATAGAAAGTGAATTGGATGCTATGATCAATTTGATGCTTGATAATTGTTTTGAGATATGGAGGTCGTGATATTAAAGTCATGCTAGTTGGGTGACTATGAATTTAAAGAATGCTTGTGTTGAAGTTTGTGATTCCCGTAGCATGCACGTATGGTGAACCGCTTTGTGATGAAGTTGGAGCACAATTTTATTTATTGATTGTCTTCCTTATGAGTGGCGGTCGGGGACGAGCGATGGTCTTTTCCTACCAATCTATCCCCCTAGGAGCATGCGCGTAGTGCTTTGGTTTTTGATGACTTCTAAATTTTTGCAACAAGTATATGAGTTCCTTTGATTAATGTTGAGGCCATGGATTATACGCACTCTTTCACCCTTCCACCATTTCTGGCCTCTCTTGTATTGTGCAATTTTCGCCGGTACCTTACACCCACCATTTACCTTCCTAAAAACAGCCACCATACCTACCTACTATGGCATTTCCATAGCCATTCCGAGATATATTGCCATGCAACTTTCCACCGTTCCATTCATATGACACGCATTACTTTTGTCATATTGCTTTTTGCATGATCATGTAGTTGACATTGTATTTGTGGCAAGGCCACCTTCATAATTTTCATATATGTCGCTCTTAATTCATTGCATATCCCGGTACACCGCCGGAAGCATTCATATAGAGTCATATCTTGTTCTAGCTTTGAGTTGTAAATCCATAAAAGTGTGATGATCTTCATTATTAGAGCATTGTCCTAGTGAGGAAAGGATGATGAAGACTATGATTCCCCCACAAGTCGGGATGAGACTTCGGACTTTACAAAAAGAAAAAAAAAGAAAGAAAAAAAAGGCCAAAAAGAAAAAAAAGAAGGCCAAAGAAAAAAAAATAAAAAAAAGAAAGAGAAAAATAAAATGAGAGAAAAAGAGAGAAGGGACAATGCTACTATCTCTTTTTCCACACTTGTGCTTCAAAATAGTACCATGATCTTCATGATAGAGAGTCTCATATGTTGTCACTTCCATATGCTAGTGGGAATTTTTCATTATAGAACTTGGCTTGTATATTCCAATGTTGGGCTTCCTCAAAAGTTCCCTAGGTCTTCGTGAGCAAGAAAGTTGGATGCACCCCACTTAGTTTCTTTTGTTGAGCTTTCATATATTTATAGCTCTAGTGCATCCGTTGCATGGCAATCCCTACTCACTCACATTGATATCTAGTAATGGGCATCTCCATAGCCCGTTGGTACACCTAGTTGATGTGAGACTATCTTCTCCTTTTTGTCTTCTCCACAACCACCATTCTATTCCACTTATAGTGCTATGTCCATGGCTCACGCTCATGTATTGCGTGAAAGTTGAAAAAGTTTGAGATTATTAAAGTATGAAACAATTGCTTGGCTTGTCATTGGGGTTGTGCATGATTAAATACTTTGTGTGATGAAGATAGAGCATAGCCAGACTATATGATTTTGTAGGGATAACTTTCTTTAGCCATGTTAATTTGAGAAGACATGATTACTTTGATTAGTATGCTTGAAGTATTACTATTTCTTATGTCAATATGAACTTTTATTTTGTATTCATTTGGATCTGAACATTCATGCCACAATAAAGAAAATTACATTACGAATTATGCTAGGTAGCATTCCACATCAAAAATTTCTTTTTTTATCATTTACCTACTTGAGGACGAGCAGGAATTAAGCTTGGGGATGCTTGATACGTCTCCAACGTATCTATAATTTTTGATTGTTCCATGCTATTATATTACACCTTTTGGATGTTTATGGGCTTTATTTTACACATTTATATCATTTTTGGGACTAACCTACTAACCGGAGGCCCATCCCATATTGCTGTTTTTTTGCCTATTTTAGTATTTCGAAGAAAAGGAATATTAAACGGAGTCCAAACGGAATGAAACCTTCGGGAGCGTGATTTTTGGAACAAACGTGATCTAGAGAGCTTGGAGTGCAAGTCAATAAGATTCCGAGGGCCCCACAAGATAGGGGGCTGCACCCCCACCCCCTGTAGGGCGCGCCCCCTGTCTCCTGGGCCCCTCGGGCGGCCACCGACGTACTTCTTCCTCCTATATATACCTACGTACCCCGAAAACATCCAGGAGCACCACGAAACACAATTTCCACCGCCGTAACCTTCTTTATCCGCGAGATCCCATCTTGGAGCCTTCACCGGCACTCTGCCGGAGGGGGAATCGACCACGAAGGGCCTCTACATCAACATCGTTGCCTCTCCGATGAGTTGTGAGTAGTTTATCACAGACCTATGGGTCCATAATTGTTAGCTAGATGGCTTCTTCTCTCTTTTTGGATCTCAATACAATGTTCTCCCCCTCTCTTGTGGAGATCTATTAGATGTAAACTCTTTTTACAGTGTGTTTGTCGAGATCCGATGAATTGTGGGTTTATGATCAAGTCTATCAATGAATAATATTTGAATCTTCTCCTAATTCTTTTATGTATGATTGAGTTGTCTTTGCAAGTCTCTTCGAATTATCAGTTTGGTTTGGCCTACTAGATTGGTCTTTCTTGCCATGGGAGAAGTGGTTAGCTTTGGGTTCAATCTTGCGGTGTTCTTACCCAGTGACAGAAAGGGTTGCAAGACACGTATTGTATTGTTGCCATCGAGGATAACAAGATGGGGTTTATATCATATTGCATGTGTTTATCCCTCTACATCATGTCATCTTGCTTAATGCGTTACTCTTTTCTTATGAACTTAATACTCTAGATGCAGGCAGGAGTCAGTCGATGTGTGGAGTAATAGTAGTAGATGCAGGCAGGAGTCGGTCTACTTGTTATGGACGTGATGCCTATATACATGATCATGCCTAGATAATCTCATAACTATGCGCTTTTCTATCAATTTCTCAACAGTAATTTGTTCACCCACTATAACACTTATGCTATCTCGAGAGAAGCCTCTAGTGAAACCTATTCCCCCCGGGTCTATATCTTATCATATTTGCTTTTAATCTACCTTTATTTGCATCTTTACTTTTTGCATCTATATTATAAAATACCAAAAATATATTTATCTTATCATACTATCTTTATTAGATCTCACTTTCGCAAGTGGCCGTGAAGGGATTGACAACCCCTTTATTGTGTTGGTTGCGAGTTCTCAGTTTGTTTGTGTAGGTGCGTGGGACTTTTGAGGAGCCTCCTACTAGATTGATACCTTGGTTCTAAAAACTGAGGGACATACTTACGCTACACTTTCCTACATCACCCTCTCCTATTCGAGGAAAACCAACGCAAGCTCAAGACGTAGCAGGAGCTTCTGGCACGATGGAAGTCATCGGCACGGTCGGCTCGCCCTCCTTAGCGAGGGGCCTACCCAAATCCGGAACCCTCAGATGTTCCGGCACAGTGTCCGGCTGAGAGCCCAACTTGTTGCGGCTCTCGTCGGCATAATCCACAGGGATCTTATGCCCCATGTGCCCGGCGCCTGGAAATTCGCCTTGGGGCGTCTCCAGAGTCGCCTCCCCCTGCTCTGGTAGCCTTTGGGACAACACCTGTGTGTCATCCGCGGGCCGAGGGGTAGTGGCCGTTGGGAGCGAGTTCATTGCTGAATCGCTCAAGGACCCATCCAGGAGGATACCTCGGGATGGACCCTGGCTAGACTGCATACATGTGTTCGGTGTTATAACAGACTATAAAGTGAAGTCGCACTAAAGTATAACAGAGTGCGGATACTTACGATCTTACTGGGGGCTTCCCCCTGGGCAGCCACTCCTCCTCGCTGTAGGCGGCCGTGGTGGAGTAGTCCGGAAGGGACGCTGTCGGTGTCAAAATCAGCGGATCTCGGGTAGGGGGTCCCGAACTGTGCGTCTAGGCCGATGGTAACAGGAGACAAGGGACACGATGTTTTTACCCAGGTTCGGGCCCTCTTGATGGAGGTAAAACCCTACTCCTGCTTGATTGATATTGATGATATGGGTAGTACAAGAGTGGATCTACCACGAGATCAAGGAGGCTAAACCCTAGAAGCCAGCCTATGGTATGATTGTTATTCGTCCTATGGACTAAAACCCTCCGGTTTATATAGGCACCGGAGAGGGCTAGGGTTACACAGAGTCGGTTACAATGGTAGGAGATCTACATATCCGTATTCCCAAGCTTGCCTTCCACGCCAAGGAAAGTCCCATCCGGACATGGGACGAAGTCTTCAATCTTGTATCTTCATAGTCTTGGAGTCCGGCCGATGATGATAGTTTGCCTATCCGGACACCTCCTAGTCCAGGACTCCCTCAGTAGCCCCTGAACCAGGCTTCAATGACGATGAGTCTGGCGCGCATATTGTCTTCGGCATTGCAAGGCGGGTTCCTCCTCCGAATAATTCATAGAAGATTGTGAACACCAGGATAGTGTCCGGCTCTGCAAAACAAATTCCACGTACCACCGTAGAGAGAATAATATTCACACAAGTTCAATCTGCTGATGTATTTTGTGGCGTGACGTCACACCACTACCAAGACTTTACTTGAATCGTTTATATTATACCACCTTAGCGCGTTTAGCGAAGCGGTTTCCTTGGCACGTCTTGTCGAAGCAGAGATCGTGCTCCCCTTATTCCGGGATTCCCATCAATACGGACGTGGGTAACCCAACCGCGCCCATTGCCATGCCCCCTCCATCGAAGGCAGGTTCCAAACGGTCACGGAGATGGCTCTTGGTATTCTCCTTCTTTATAATGAGACCCAGGCTTGTTCGTTTTCTTCAATCCTCAATCGAATCCACCCCTCGCCCCGAGCTCCAACACTCAGGGCTCCAGATTCGAGCGCTTCGGAACTTCGACAATGTCCGGCTCCGACTTGCAGGGCGGTGGATGCCCTCCTCCGTCACGGAGGAGGACGTGCTAAAGCTGAGAGAAGCCATGTATTTAACCTACGAGATTTCGAATAGGCTTCCTGCCCAAGGGCAAGTCATTCCCACTCCCGAGCCAGGCGAGAGCGTCGTGTTCGTGTCTCACCTCCGTCGGGGTTTAGGCTTCCTGATGGATCCCTTCGTGAGGGGGCTCATGTTTTACTATGGGTTGGAATTCCATGACTTGGCTCCTGAGTCCATCCTCCGCATCTCATCATTCATTGTCGTCTGCGAAGCCTTCCTCCGCACTACCTCTCACTTCGGTTTGTGGCTCAAAACCCTCAACGTGGAGCCGAAGATGATCGAGGGGCATCAAGCAGAGTGCGGCGAGGCGGTTGTAAGCAAGAGGGCCGACGCTCCATGGCCCGAGGGCTCTTTCCAGGAGGAGATCAGTTTGTGGCAACATGAGTGGTTCTATATCACCGCTCCCAGGGGCAGCAGGCAGAAGCCGCCGCCCATCTTTCGCTCGGGCCCTCCACAACGGCTAACGTCATGGGTCAACAAAGGGCTTAACTGGGGGCCGTCAAAGGACGTACCCCTATTGCAGGGCCGGATTCGAGACCTCCAAGAGAAGGAGATCAATCTGGTCGTAGTGATGCAGGTTATGCTGATCCGGCGTCTTCTGCCCTGCAAACGTCGCCCCCTCCGCTTGTGGGAATTCAATCCGGAGGGGCCTCGAGCTCTCCAACACTTCATGGGTACAACACCCATGGAGATGTACAAATTGTTCTTCGTATCACAAGAGGTGTGTCCGGAATTGACCGAGGACGCCGACTAAAGATGCAATCGCCCGGATACTCAAGTAAGTAGCCCTGTGTCCGGACATACCGTTCATTTGCATATCTTGGATTTGTCTTTTAACCAATCGCCCTTTGAACAGGAGTGGATAGCGCAAGAAAAACTGATACGGTGTTCGGTGCCCCTCCCGGAGACCGCGCCGGACTCGGTGTTGGTCAAGATGCTAGAGGTTGCGCCTTCAGAGGAGGTCGAAGGGGAAAATAGAGAAACTACCGCCTCTACTGAGGAGGCTTTCGAGAAAGGGGGGGATCGAGAATCCCTCCTTCCAGGGGGAGAAGAGGACCGCTTTCGAAGATCCGGAGGCTAAGGCCTCAAAGCGGGGGAAGAAATCTTCACCAGAGGGTCCTACGCCAGCGGAATCCCCAGCTGCACTATCTCCCCTAAGGAATCAGCCCTCCAGCGAGCCGTAAGTAGAAAAAGGTGAGTTTTGTAATAAGGGACATCCCTATTTTTTCTTCTAAGGATAACTGAAGTTTTTATTTTGTAGTTCGGATCTCCGTCCTTCTCAGCTGAGCTCGTCTTCGGGGGACCTTCGTCCGGAGATGATGGAGAGCGAGATGCCTCCATCAGCTGCACCATCGGGCGGGGCGGACGACCCTGAGGTGTCGTCGCGGAGCGTATCCCCGAGTCTGGCAGGGCCGGAGAGTTCGGCACCAACTGGTGTACGGCCGGGGGAGCTGAAGGATCTGCTCGAGAGGGCGTCTATCTCAGAAGATCACCGTACATTGATGAGTACGGTGATTGAAAGAATTTCATCCGCTGAGGGCGGGTTGCATGATACCGTCAGAAGTTTACTGGCGGGTTTTGAGGTACGTAAAAATGACATACCCTTTGACAGTTTTGCACATAGAGTGCGCCCTGTATAGATAGTAGCCCCTGAGACTCAGTATGGTGTCGAAAGCGACAGTGTGCCGAGGATCATAATCTCAGTTAATAATTCTCGCCCTTCCTATGTAGGTCGCGGATCGTCCGGTGGCCAGCCAGACTGATAGAGTTGCCGAGCTAAAGCAGCAACTCGACGTTGCGGATGCGAACATCGGGCTAGTCAATAAATGACTTGACGAGTGACAAGGTAGGTTGTTTCTCCGTGGTCACCTAGTAAGGCAGCTGATACCCACTCCTTACAATATGTATGCTTAATGCAGATGGTGCCGCTGCTGTGGAGGACCTTCGGGCAGAGCTTGCTCGAGCCAAGGAGCAGGCCAGAAGGAGTGATGCGGCTGCCTCGAAGGCAGCCGAAGAGCTAAAAGCCGAAAAGGCTGCTCACTGCCGAAGCAGGGAGGAGATGGCCGGAATGGCCGTGAAGCTGAAGGATATTACCAACCGCTATGAGGTTCATGAGAAAGAACTCCGAGCGGAGCAAGAGGACCTGAAGAAGGCCACCGCTGAAGCCAAGGATGCCCGTTCTGCAATGAGGGCTATAAAGGAGGAGCTGCGTCAGGCCAGAGACATTGCGGCTGGAAAGCCCTTTCTGCTGCGCAGGAAGTTCACAGATCAGAAGTATGCTCAGCTTGGCCAGCTGTGGGGTGCGGAGGATCCTTATCTGGATTTGGCGGCGAGTGCGGCGGATGCGGTTGTGCACTTCCGAAGCCAGAAGGATCACGAGATGGAAGAGCTTTTTTGGTCTCAATTCCACAGTCCGGAGCGTTCACTTCCGTTGACCGATCGTTTGGCTGAGTGGGCTGAGCTTAATAGATTGTCCGGATTTGCCATGACGGATGTAGTGTCTCATCTGTGGCCGGATAGGCCCAAGCCGAAGAGTTATTTTGGCTTATTGCAGCAATTCCTTGGGGTGGTGCCGCATATCAAGGCGATGAAGCAGTCGGCATGCATAGAGGGTGCGCGGATGGCTCTTGCCCGTGTTAAGACATACTGGGCGGAGATGGATGCCACCGCTGTTGCATCCCGGGGTTCGGACGAGAGCCGGTTACCCGCTGAGAACTATTTTGGGGAAGTCATGCAGGGCACTCGTTTAATAGAGTCGTAGTGCTCGAGAGATGTTATGTTCAAATGACATGTATGATTTGTAAAACCATATTTATGATAAAAGTGCTTTTTATACTTATGCGTTCAAGTATTGAAATATCTCCTGTGCGGCCGTTAATGTATACGTGTGTATAACCTGAAATATGGCAGTCTTCGGCTTCAGCCCCCATGCACATGGTGCGGGGGTGTTTGCAAAATAGCGCATTTTCACACTTAATCCAATGTCTTGGTCCTGTGAAGGAGGTGGTAGCGTAGCAAACTAGGCAACCGGACTATAATGCTTTATCACTTTCACTTAGCCATAGGAGTTTGAAGGTGGGGCTACGATATAGCCCCTAGGGGCACCGCGCTCTCCGAATTCGGGGCGCATATGTGCCTGACCAGGAAACGGTCCTTCGTCAAAGCGGAGGAATTCTAGACATTCCGATAGTCGATCGAGTGGTTGACCAGTCTCTCGCTATATCATGACAGTCAGTTTTCGGCTTTCTCTACTGAGGTGCTCGCCCGGCCGAACCGGGGCAAAATCGCAGTAGTTCTCCTGGTGCCGCGTTAGCCGATGATATGGAACGTAAGGTAGCAAAACACAGGAGCCGGGCAAACCCAACATTTGACCAAAGACATGATCCAGAGCTGATGCATATAAGGCCTAACTCGAGACACCGAACACTCCCTGAGGTATTCGGTCTTTATGAAAACGGGCAGAATGATGCCCTAAGCCCCTATTGTCCAGGTACGGGAGAAAACTTCTGCCGCTGCCGATGCCAAAACGCCAGCCTCCTCCTTGGTTATAATAGAAAACTGGGGGATGTGTATCAACAAGAGACAGTAAGAAAGGTTTACGCAGGGTCTTAATCTGAAAAGATTCCTTGCAACGGGTCCCTGCTGCACGTCTGCGCCTGTGTCTCCATTGTGCTGTATCCTGGGCGGGTGTAGCATGCTGTTCATCTGTAAAAGAGAAGAACTTAGCTTGGGAAAATACCGTGCAAAAAATGTATTTAAAACAGAGTATGATTTTTTTTAAATGAATGAAGTTGAGCTTTAGTGGCTCTCATTGTTCATGCTCACAACCCCTTGTAAAGGAGTATGCGGCTAGGAAGCCCCTAGTTTATTTATGCCGGAGTCGCCTAGCCGTGTCCGGGGTCTTGAGCGACCTTTCAAAGAGATAATGCCGCGTGGACCGGGCATTTTAAGTGTAAGAGATGCGTAATGCGGTATTGCGTTAAAGCGGGCGAAAGCTTCACGTCCCAATAGTGATTGGTGGCTACTTTTAAATGGGGCGATATGGAAGATTAGCTTTTCGCGACGGAAGTTGTCGGATGAACCGAACACAACTTCTAGTAGTAAGGAGACTGTGCAATTGGCGTAAGGGCCTGGCGTCACTCCTTTGAAGGAAGTGCTACTATGTCGAATTTTGGTAGGGTCTATCCCCATCCTGCGGATTGTGTCCGGATATAGCAGATTTAAATCGCTACCGCCATCCATTAGGACTTGTGTAAATTGTAGTCCGTCGATTATAGGATCCAATATCAAAGCAGTCCATCCTGCATTTCCAATACTTCTGGAGTAATCCAGATGGTCGAAAGTAATTTGTTTTGACATCCAATCTCGGGATTCCGCTGGGGTGGACCGTGCGGCATGTGCTTTGATAGACGCCGCCGTATTTTTCGTTGTTATCACTTGAAGTGAATTTACTATTTTGACTTCTTGTGGGAAAGTCTTTTGTTTTCCGACGCTCTGCTTGTGGGGTTCGTCATCGTCTTCGCTTGGTGTGTCGAGCCCCTTGTGTTCGGCGTTAAGTCGGTCGGACTGTTTGAAGACCCAACAATCTCGGCGGGTATGGTTTGCAGGCTTCCCGGGGGTACTGCGAATTTGAAATATCCTATCCAAAATTTTGTTTAGGTTGGATAGCTCATCACTGTTGTCCTTAAGAGGCAGTGTTTTGTTATTCGGCCGACAGCTTTTGAACCCGGCGTTGACCGCCGTGCTCTTTGGGCCATTTTCCTTATTCCGGCGCTGATCTTTTCTGCGTCGTGATTTCCCATTTCCATCCCTGACCTCGGATGTACTCAGGTCACTGGTGCTACATCTTGCCAGCCAGCTATCTTCCCCTGCGCAAAAGTGGGTCATGAGGCTTGTTAGCGCGGCCATTGATCTTGGTTTTTCTTGGCCGAGGTGCCTGGCAAGCCATTCGTCTCAGACGTTATGCTTAAAAGCTGCTAAGGCTTCGGCGTCCGGACAGTCGACTATTTGGTTCTTTTTGGTGAGGAACCTGTTCCAAAATTTGCGTGCTGACTCTCCGGGCTGTTGAGTTATGTGACTTAAATCGTTTGCATCCGGAGGGCGGACATAAGTCCCCTGAAAATTTGCTCTAAACGCATCCTCGAGCTCTTCCCAACTTCCAATGGTATTTTCTGGGAGGCTTTTGAGCCAATGCCGAGCTGGCCCTTTGAGCTTGAGGGGTAGGTATTTTATGGCATGGAGATCGTCTCCTCTAGCCATATGTATGTGTAGGATGTAATCCTCAATCCAGACTCCGGGGTCTGTTGTTCCATCGTATGCCTCTATGTTTACGGGTTTAAAACCCGATGGAAATTCATGATCCAGTACCTCATCGGTGAAACATAGTGGGTGTGCGGCACCCATGTATTTGGGTGTGCCGTTATCTTCGAACACTCGACATGTTGTGGTGCTTCCCGGGGTCCTCTTTTTTGGCCCATAAATGGACCTGACCGGGCCATCTTTTTTGCATGGATCTTTATGTGTATCATGTGCCGGCTTGTGTGCGGCGCCGCCTGCCGCTCTTAGCCTGTCATTTGGTCGTGTATCCGGCCAGGCGGCCTCTTTGTTTTTTGATTGTGGTGGCTCTATGGCCTCCTCGTCGAATTCGGGCAACAGCTTGCGCTTCGGGTAGCTCTTTGCTTGGTGACTATTGCCGTATTTGTCTACGGTCTTGAGTACTTTGTTCCATCTCATTCTGAGTACGTCTTCCGCTGTTTTGAGCTTCCGTTTCTGCTTCTTCAAACTTCTCACAGTGGCAACGAGCCTTTTGTGAAGGTTTTTATGCTCCGGTGATGTGTTCGGCGTGAGATCGTCTGGACTGTTGTTTTCGCCGGGGATGGGTTCCTTGTCTAATTCATCCTGTTCGGATGGTTGCTTGGTTGCATGTTCGTCGTCCACTGGTTCGCCCTACTCTATGGCTGGGTCATTATGGGTGCTGTTGTTATCGAGGCGGGACTTCGGGCGGCGCTTGCATCGCCGTTTTGGTTGTTTTTCGGGGGAATGATCCTTCGCCACATCCCATTGTTCCTCGTTATCGCTTCCTTTTGTTGTATCCACCATGTATACATCATGAGTTGAGGTGGCTTTCCAGTGCCCAGTAGGCGCTAGTTCTTGGACGTCTCCGGCGTCGTCGTCCATACCGTCGATGTCTTCGGAGTCGAAGTCTGGCATGTCGGTTAAATCGTCGACAGTGGCTATAAAGTGGGTGGTGGGTGGGCTTTGAATTTCTTCGTCGTCCGCATCCCAACCATCCTGACCGCAATTCGGCCAGGGCTCTCCTGATAACGAGAGATGCTTTAGCGAATTCAGGATGTCGCCAAAAGGTGAGTGTTGAAAGATGTCCGCGGCGGTGAACTCCATGATCGGCGCCCAATCGGATTCGATTGGAGGGGGCGTAGGAGGTTCGGAGTCCGGCGAGGAGTCGGGCACCTCGGAGTCACGAGCGTCACAAGGGACAAGGTTAGTATTCGGCTCCATCGCCGTAGGGGTAGCAGCCCACGAGGCGGTGTCTAGCCACCCGTCCTCGATCTGGGCAGTCGGCTCCGAATTGAGGATCGGAGCGGACTTGTATGCTGCCTCCAGGGCGCTGTCCGGCAACAGAGCTAAATCATGCTCATCGTGACAGTGCGGCGCGCTCGGCTGTGGCTCGAATCCGTCGAAGATCAAGTCTCCGCGGATGTCAGCCGTGAAGTTTAGACTTCCAAATCTGACCTGATGGCCAGGGGCGTAGCTTTCGATCTGCTCCAGATGGCCAAGCGAATTGGCCCGCAGTGCAAAGCCGCCGAATACGAAGATTTGTCCGGGGAGAAAAGTCTCACCCTGGACTGCGTCGTTGTTGATGATCGAAGGAGCCATCGAGCCTATAGGTGACGAAACAGAGGAACTCTCAATGAAAGCACCAATGTCGGTGTCAAAACCGGCGGATCTCAGGTAGGGGGTCCCGAACTGTGCGTCTAGGCGGATGGTAACAGGAGACAAGGGACACAATGTTTTTACCTAGGTTCGGGCCCTTTCGATGGAGGTAAAACCCTACTCCTGCTTGATTGATATTGATGATATGGGTAGTACAAGAGTGGATCTACCACAAGATCAAGGAGGCTAAACCCTAGAAGCTAGCCTATGGTATGATTGTTGTTCGTCCTGTGGACTAAAACCCTCCGGTTTATATAGGCACCAGAGAGGGCTAGGGTTACACAGAGTCGGTCACAATGGTAGGAGATCTACATATCCGTATTGCCAAGCTTGCCTTCCACGCCAAGGAAAGTCCCATCCGGACACGGGACAAAGTATTCAATCTTGTATCTTCATAGTCTTGGAGTTCGGCCGATGATGATAGTTCGGCTATCCGGACACCCCCTAGTCCAGGACTCCCTCAGACGCCTTTCCCTTCTTGGGTGTCCTAGCCTCCCCCTCTGGGGTGGCTTTCCTTTTCTTCTCCTCCCCAGTGCAGGGAGGCAGAGTTTCCTCGTGTTTCCCCCCGCCTCCGTGGGAGGAATCTGCCTCGTCGTCTTCGGACGACGAGCTTATGACGGCCTTGCACCGGGGACCCTTCTTGGTCCCCTGGGTCGCCCTCTTGGGCCCCTCAGCCTCCTCAGGTGGGGCGGCCCTGTCCTTTTCCTGCTCCCCTTCGGGGCAGGAGTGTGCCTCGTCGTCTTCGGACAAGGCGTCCGATACGACTTTACGCCGGAGACCCTTCCTGGTCCCCGGGGCCTTCTTTTCGGCCTTCTTCTCCGGTGCCTTGTAGAGCGCCGGAACTAGCATCTCCGTCAGGAGAGCGTCTGCTGGACCTTTTGGTAGTGGAGCCGGACAGTCAATCCGCTCCGCCGTCACCACATACTCTTGATTAAATACACACGATGACTTAAGATCCTCCCATGAGTATGCTGGGAAAACTATATCTGGTGCGTGGCATGAAGTCCGCGGTCCTTGGATGTGGGAGGAGGTATTTCGGAGGCCTTGAATAGCACCTTCCATGCATCCTTGTGTGTCATGCCATAGGGCTCTTGAAGTGTTAGGTGTTCGGCCGAAACGAACTCCCACAGAGTAAATACCCGTCTTTGACACGAAAGAATGCGGCCAACAAGCATGACTTGGACCACGTTGACAAGCTTGATCTTCTTGTCCTTCATACTCTTGATGCAGTTCTGAAGTCCTGTCAGCTCCTCCAATTCTCCCCAGGCCAGGCCCTTCTTTTCCTAGGAGGTGAGCCGCATGGGAATCCCGGATCGGAATTCGGGGGCCGCCGCCCAGTTGGCATCGCATGGCTCGGTGATGTAGAACCACCCCAATTGCCACCCCTTTACGCTCTCCGTGAAGGAGCCGTCGAGCCAGGTAACGTTGGGCATCCTGCCCACCATGGCGCCTCCACACTCCACTTGCTGGCCGCTCATGATCTTCGGCTTCACGCAGAAGATTCGTACCCACAAGCTGAAGTGAGGCTTGATGCGGAGGAAGGCCTCGCACACGATCATAAATGCCGAGATGTTGAGGACGAAATTTGGGGCTAGATCATGGAAATCTAGCCCGTAGTAGAACATGAGCCCGCAGACGAAGGGATGAAGTGGAAATCCCAGTCCACGGACGAAGTGGGCAAGGAACACGACCCTCTCGTGGGGTTCCGGAGTTGGAATAATCTGCCCTGCGTCCGGTAGCCGGTGCGTGATATCTGCGGCCAAGTATCCGGCCGCCCGGAGCTTCGTAACATGCTCCTCCTTCACGGTGGAGGCCACCCACTTGCCTCCTGTTCCGGGCACGTTCGGCTGTACGGAGGGGGCGTGAACTGGGGGCCTGGAGCTCGAGGGTGTGAGAATGGATAAGCAGAGAAGGAAGAAGGCGTGGGTGAAAATGAGGAATCTTTATCCCTTTATAGAGGCGACGAAAACGGTGCGTCTCCCCACTTGCCCATTGAGTATCGCTTATTTCCCAAGCGCCACGATTGATGGCACGGTTGGGTTACCCGTACCCGTATTGATGAGAATCCGTAATAAGGGGACATTATCTCTGCTTCGACAAGACGTGCCGAGGAAACCACCTCGATATATGCGGTAGCTGGCTGTGGGAAGATGATTCAATAATGACTCGACCATTTGGTCGTGTCACCTCATCTAAACGTTGTCAGTAGAGTATATTTGTAAGATATCGTTCTCTCTAAGGTGGTATGTGAAGATCATCTATAGATCCGGACATGATTGAAGTGTTCGATAATTACTTTGGAGTATTCGGAGATGGAACCCGCCTTGCAATGCAGAAGACAAACTGCGCGCCGGACTCAACGTCATTGAAGCCTGGTTCAGGGGCTACTGAGGGAGTCCTAGATTAGGGGGTATCTGGACAGCCGGACTATACACTTTGTCCGAACTATTGGAGCATGAAGATACAAGACTCAAGACTTCATCCCATGTCCTCATGGGACTCTCCTTTGCATGGAAGACAAGTTTGGCGATCCGGATAATAGATCTCCTTCTTTGTAACCGACTCTCTGTAAACCCTAGCCCCCTCCGGTGTCTATATAAACCGGAGGGTTTGGTCCTTAGAGACACAGTAAACATCATAATCATCATAGGCTAGCTCCTAGGGTTTAGCCTCTACGATCTCGTGGTAGATCAACTCTTGAAATACCCATATCATCAATATCAATCAAGCAGGAAGTAGGGTTTTACCTCCATCGAGAGGGCCCGAACCTGGGTAAAACATAGTGTCCCTTGCCTCCTGTTACCATTAGCCTTAGACGCACAGATCGGGACCCCCTACCCGAGATCCGCCGGTTTTGACACCGACAGCGAGCGCTCTGCTCTCAACTCAAATAGATGGTGCACTACTGCTCCATGCCCCGCTGGCGGCGCAAATCGGTGATTCGTTGCTCCTCCGTTAGGCGGTCGAGCTCCAACAAGTCCTCGATGTCCGCATTGCCATCTAAAGACCGATAGAATGCCTCCTCCCTTCGTATTCCTTCTAGTGAATAACCAAACACTAGCTCTGGCGGTGAGAGCCTCTGGCGTCACCCATTGCGGACGGTCGGGGGCTTGACGGACGTGGCGAGAGCGAGGGAAAGTGGTGAGCAACGTCGGGCCAGTGGGGATTTCTGAGGGGAGACGATAGGGAGACGTGGGTGACGATGCTACGGGAGAATGCCAGGAACCATTAATTATAGGCAGATAGTGTACGTGTAGCAACATGTCACGGGAAATGCTACGGTGATAAAAAATCTCACCAACCAAGGTAGTTGAAGCAGCATGTCACGAGAAACACGATGGTCATTGGAATTTAATGCAAAAGTAGGCATGGCTAAGCGCGCCCCATCCTGTCAGTGGTGCGTCTCGTCCGTGCTGGGTGAGGTGCTACTCTCGGCATGACGGTCAAATTAGTGCACTCGAATCATCTAGATGAGCTATTCCCTCCTTGTCAAAAATGATTCCACCACTCATCATCTACTCTGGTTGGTAAGATTGTTGAATTGAGCCCTGCAAAACAGAAAGGATGTACTCCTTCGTCTTCGTGAATAAATCATCTTAGGTTATGCACCGTGACTAAGGAGGAGGGCAAAACGAGAGAACTTAATGTTTATTTGCTTATTAATAGCACTACATGCAATGAATTAACCACTTCATGTCGTGTTTGTTGTCTCAAGTCACTAAAGCATGCACACCACACATCTCTTATTGGTTGATATGTCAAGAAACAAGAAATGTGGTAGAAGTTAATGCACCACGCCTAAGTGTTTTGTGATTATTTAGTTTTCATGAGATGACTTACAAACCTAGATGGTCCTACTCACGGCATGACGGTCAAACTAGTGCACTCGAATCATCCAGATGAGGTACTCCCTCCTTGTCAAAACGGATTCCACCACTCATCATCTACCCTGGTTGGTGAGATTTTTTCATTGAGCCCTGCAAACCAGAAAGAAGGTAGCACGTGTGTGATCCGCTATTTATTCGTGTAGGATCGAGTAGGTCAGATAGTGTACATGTAGGATCGAGTAGGTCGGATAGTGTACATGTAGGATCGCATTAGCTGATGAACATTCGCTGGGAGATAAGGCATTTGCGAATGTTTTTGCTGGCAGTTTCTTCAGATTCGCATGGCATTTTCTTCAGAACAGCTTGTCGGTTTCTTCACATATAGGCATTTTCATTCAGAAAACTGCCACCTTTGGATCTCGCGTCGCAACTAAAACTGCCAGGAGCGTATTAGTAGGCTAGCTAGTGATCGATAAGTAACTTATAAACACCGAGCGAACATAAATAAGGAACCGCTAATAACTTATAAACACTGAGAACACCAAAATCAGGATCATGTTGTGCACAGTAGTAAGAGTCGATCGGTTCGAAATGTTCACACGAGACTCACAGGCCTGGCATTGTAATATGTTCACATTAGTAGCCCAAATTCACAACCAACTAGTAACTTGTTAATGCATCTCAATGATTCACAGATCATGTAGCTCCAAAAGCAAAGATCTAGAAAAACATATGTTCTTCCTACCAACATGGATGCTTCTCTGGGCGAACATTCAGTACAGAGTGAAAGACAATTTTGTTTGTGAAGTCTACAATTCCTCTTGCAAACGTAAGTGGTTTCACCAACAGCTAGAACCATGAGAATGAACCACACATCACGGAGGAACATCCACTGCAATATGATTTGGTCTTCTCTCCATCACATGGCGAGACTATTTTTGGAATACAAACTTTAACTTAGGAAAAATGATGCCCATTGTATAATCAGACCAAAGCAACGACGCACTTAGAGTTGGCCAATAAATAGTACAGTACTACTTTTGTGCAGTCCATGAAGTGACTATCCAGTCTTTATGTGTCTATTTTCAAATGGCACTGCATGCAGTGACTATACTATTCTTTTGTGCAGTTCCACCAAAATTGTGGTCACTTTGTTTGTTCGGGTAGACATCTGTCTGCACAAATATCAACCAGCTAGTAAACATATACCCGAACTTGTATTTTCGGTTTAAACACGCCTCTTCCGCTTAGCATCTGTCATGTTTTGCACTGGACAAGTTGATACTGTCATGTTTGACCGCGGACAATTTCGTACTGAATTTAATTGCTAGTTCAGAGCAGAAATATAGCGCCCTATTCATCACTAGACCAAGGATATCCATGTCCGTAGTGATGGACGGGGTGAAATCGATACAACCGAAATTGAGCATCCAATCATTGAATCATGTCCTACACCTCCAATGTAGGTCCACCCTGCCAATAAATTCACATGCAAACCACTAATATTACTATATAATGACAGGACAAAAAGAGTAGCAAGATAGTAGCAAACCATGTACCTTTGTAATGAACTGCTCATAGTGCCACCAATTCGGTATAAAGGTTTCGAAGAAAACATGCTCCTAATTTTGAACCATTTGGACTTTTTGTGTAATTCCACTAAAATTGAGCATCCCTGTTTGCATAGATATTGAAAGTGTGATTACTATAAAAGTGGCACTAGTTGAAGCATAGACTCACAAATATAAGCATTCCAATTTCTTAATGGGAAAAGGTAGAAAGACTGTTTCTAACCACCTGTTTGAAGGAATAAATAAGGCAACAACGACTGATGTAAAGAAGGCATATATAGTTCTTTCTAAAAAAATGAACGATTCCTGACCTTTCCTCTTCTTTTAAGCATATTTTGTGCAGTTCAACTACAATAAAATGCCATCACCGCCTTGACAATTCAGTGACACTGTACAAAAAGAAATGACTTAACATTACATCATGATGTCAGGTATGTAATCTATAAACATTCATAGTGCAAAAATCTGAAGGTAGTAACAAGTTTCATCGTTAGTATACTGGCTATGCAACAACATTAGAATGCCTTAGCTGAAAATCCTTAATACATCCACAATCAACAGCTAACCCTGAACTAATCCAGTGACATTAAATGGCATTGCTTAAATTTATCAATGGCATTAGACTGAGTGCGACATTAGTTAAGTGTGGCATCACTTTAGCAGTGGCATTGCTTGACTTTACTGCTGGCATTATACTAATAGCAAAAAAAGGGAAATAAGAGTATGGGATGCCCATTCGTACAGAGGGCGCACCAGTACGATGTACCTCCATGGACGCATACAGTGGTGCCCAGAGCAACAAATATCCAGGCAGCATATGTGGATTACGTCCCATTTTTGTTCTCTTTAGCCGCCTTTTTTGTATGTGAGGACAACAAACCGATCGACCTGGTCATTCTCTATTGTGTTGTGATGCCTTTCTACCCTCTTTGACCCTTTTTCAACCAAGAGACTCAAGACTCATTCCTTAGCTATTGATTTCCCCCTTTTCAACCTAGATGCGGGTTCGATGCCTAGTCTCTTGGATAGTACTTTCTCCCTTCCTTTCCTTATTCATCCTAGACATGGATTAGTCTGCATGAAGTAGGGTTTCCTTTAATAGTGCAAATTAAGGTTTTCGTCTGCATGACCAGCAGAGTAGAGGGTAGCGAATTGGGAAGATGGTGGAGTGGAAAAAGATCCACATGCAGCGACGTGGCAGATGGGGCAATAGAACAAGGGTATGGTTCGAAAAGAGATAGCATACCTCAGGGTCGGCGGGAAGTGGCTTCGCTCGTGGTCGTCATCCTCCGCACACACTATGGTAGCGAGCTTGGGGACGGAGGCCATCCCGCGAGGGTGCTAGGTCCGAGAGGACGGCCTTGTCGTCAGTGCTTGACCTCGCTCGCCTACGATGAGTGCGTCAACACTGCACGTCCTTTTCTTCCCTGGCAGATCTGAGACCACTTGTGAGGAGGGAGAGAGAGGCCATCTTTTTTAGATCTGGAGATTGGGTGATAGTGTGAGAAGCAAGTGGGCAGCCCTTAGCAAGAAAGCGCTAAAGCTCCAGCCAATATAACTTTTTTGATAGTAGTACTAGAGGTGGAGTAGTGGTAGGGTAGTTTATATTTACTCTACATACAGTACCAGTTAGTCGTGCTTCAAAACTGAACAGCACGCCATTAAGAAAATAAAGGTCGATAACTAATGCGGCACCTCGGGCCAACGCAGCCACATCGCATTTTGCACGAGAAATTACACACCATGTTTCGTTGGCATGTGGTCCCGTTCCAACATGTCAGTGAGAAGACGGCGAGTCCTTTTGTACAATTTCTGAACGGACGTCTATGTAGGATGGGGTGCCTCTTCGTGTCTTGTGGCAACCGTCCACCGCCTCTTCACCTTTCCCTCTCAATTTGGAACTGCTATCGCACGCTCTTGCTCCCTCCTCCATTTGCATTCACCCTTCCTTCGGCCATTGTTCGATCGTCTTCTCCATGGAGGGAACAGGCCGGAAACGACCGTGTTATTCTTGCCCCAATCTAAAGATGACGTGGTGGAGGAACTCATTGATCAGTGCGATGTCATTGAGGGAGTCCTAGATTAAGGGGTCCTCAAACAGTCGGACTATATACTTTGGCCGGACTATTGGACTATGAAGATACAAGATTGAAGACTTCATCCCGTGTCCGGATGGGACTCTCCTTTGAGGGAGTCCTAGATTGAAGGCAAGCTTGGATATCTGGATATGTAGATTTCCTTCTCTGTAACCGACTCTGTGTAACCCTAGCCGCCCCGGTGTCTATATAAACCGGAGGGTTTAGTCCGTAGGACAACAACAATCATAATCATAGGCTAGCTTCTAGGGTTTAGCCTCTATGATCTCGTGGTAGATCAACTCTTGTAATACTCATATCATCAAGATCAATCAAGCAGGAAGTAGGGTATTACCTCCATCGAGAGGGCCCGAACCTGGGTAAAACATCGTGTCCCCTGCCTCTTGTTACCATTAGCCTTAGATGCACGGTTCGGGACCCCCTACCCGACATCCGCCGGTTTTGACACCGACACTGGTGCTTTCATCGAGAGTTCCACTATGTCATCGCTGTAAGGCTTGATGGCCCCTTCGATCATCTTCAACGATGCGGTCTAGGGGAGGTTTTCCTTCCCGGACAGATCTTCGTATTCGGCGACTTCGTACTGCGGGCCAACTCGCTTGGCCATCTGGAGCAGATCAATAGCTACGCCCCTGGCCATCAGGTTAGGTTCGGAATATTAAACTACACTGCCGACATCCGCGGAGACTTGATCTTCGATGGATTCAAGCCCAGGACAGGTGCGTCGAACAGTCACGACGGACATGACTTTGACCTGTCGCCAGATAGTATTTGGGAAATCGCACCCGCGTTGGCGCTGGGAATCAACCCGGAGCAGATCATGCCTTCCGAGAGTGGGTGGACGGACTCCGCCACGGAGGCCGCACATTCATCGGCGTTGGAGGCGAACACGGATTTCACCTCCTCTGAAAGAAGTGTCATCGGACCCCCGGATTCTTCTCCAGTTGCAGGATCCGAACCACGTGCGTCCATGCCTATCGGATCAGATTGGGCACCCGTCATGGAGTTCACCGCCGCAGATATTTTTCACCACTCACCCTTGGGAGACGTGCTAAACTCATTAAGGTCTCTGTACTTGTCGGGAGACTCTTGGCCTAACTATGTCCGGCTCGAGTGGGAAGCGGACGATGAAGAAATTCATTCCCCACCCACCACCCACTTCATAGCCACTGTCGATGACTTAACCGCACGCTTGATTTCGACTCCGAAGACGTCGACGGTATTTACGATGACGCAGGAGAAGAATATGAACCACCGCCCACTGGGTGCTGGACTGCCACCTCACCATACGATATATACATGGTGGACACACCAAAAGAAGGCGATGGTGACGATACAGCGAAGGATAATCCCCTCGATAAGCCACCAAAGTGGCACCATAGACGCCGCTCTAACTCCCGCCATAGTAAAAACAGCACAAGAAATAATAATACCCTGGTTGATTCCAAAGGAAACGACGACCCCATGGACCCAGCGATGGAGCAAGGTGAGCCAGGGGACGGTGAAAACAGTCCGGAGCCGACGTCAGATAACGCTGATCCCGAGGGTAAAATTCAACAACCTGTCTCCGGAGAGGAGGACAACCTGGACGATGATGCACTTATCATCCCAGAATAACTCTTGGAACAAGAGAACCTCCACAGAAGACTTATCGCCGCCGCGAGGAGCCTAAAGAAGCAGAAGCAAAAGCTTAAGGCCGCGCAGGATGCGCTCAACTGAAGGTGGAACAAAGTGCTCGACACAGAAGAAAAATAAGGCGATGATCGCCATGCAAAGAGCTATCCAAAGCGCAAGCTGCTACCAGAGTTCAACAACGAGGCCGTAGAGCCCACTCAGCCAAAAACTACCGATCAGCCAGACCGACCGCCCCGTGGCCGTGACAAGACGGCTAATGATGCCGCCCACAAGTTAGCACACGATTTTCATGAGCTCCTGAACAGAAAGTCCGGTATGGCCAGATCCATCTATGGATCTAGGAAGCGCACTCCAGCCCAGGATCAGAACTACCGAAACGATCACATCGATCGAATACCAGCTTGGAATCAGAACCAAACACAACAACCGTCGACAGTATGCCACGACACAACCAAATACAGGGGTGCCGCACACCCCCTCTGCTTCACCGATGAGGTGCTGGATCATGAATTTCTGGAAGGATTCAAACCCGTGAATATAGAGGCATACGACGAAACTACAGACCCTGGGGTCTGGATCGAGGACTTTATCCTTCATATCCATATGACTCGCGGAGACGACCTCCATGCCATCAAATATCTACCCCTCAAATTAAAGGGACCAACTCGGCACTGGTTGAAAAGCCTTCCCGAAAACTCAATTGGAAGTTGGGAAGAGCTTGAGGATGCTTTCAGGGCCAATTTTCAAGGGACCTATGTCCGGCCTCGGCACGCTGACGACCTAGGTCATATAATTCAACAGCCTAGAGAGTCAGCCCGAAAGCTCTGGAATAGGTTTCTTACTAAGAAAAACCAAATAGTCGATTGCCCGGACACCGAGGCTTTAGCGGCATTCAAACCCAGTATCCGGGACGAATGGCTTGCCAGACACCTCGGCCAAGAAAAGCCAAGGACGATGGCAGCCTTAACAAGCCTTATGATCCGCTTTTGCATGGGCGAGGACAGCTGGTTGGCCCGTAGCGGCACCGGCGACCCAAGCACATCCGAAGTCATGGATGGCAACGGGAAGCTGCAACGCAACAAAAACAAGGGTCGAAGCAACAATGACAACCCAGAGAATACAACAGCCAATGTCGAATTCAGGGGCTCTCGACCCAATCAACGGAAGGAGACATTCAAAGACAGCAGAGATGGACCGTCCAGCCTAAACAAGATTCTAGACAAATTATGTCAGATTCACGGCACCCCCAAAAAACCTGCAAACCACACCCACAGAGAGTGTTGGGTTTTCAAACAGGGCGGTAAGCTGAATGCTGAACAAAAGGGGAGGGAGACGCTAAGTGAGGACAAGGACACTACTAGGAAAAGGGCTATAGATGGAAATGGCACTAATGGCGCACCAGACATGTGGTGCGCCATTAGTATATACTAATGGCGCACCACCTTCTGATGCGCCATTAGTGTTGAAACTACTAATGGCGCACCCTGCCTACGGTGCGCCATTAGTACCAAATTTTTTTTGAACTAGTGCGCCTGTCCAAACATACTAATGGCGCACCGTGGCATGGTGCGCCATTACTAGTTAAACTAGTAATGGCGCACCATGCCACGGTGCGCCATTAGTAACCTTGGCCACCACTTCCACCGAATGCACCACCCCCCCCCCCCCCCCCCCCGTGGATCGCCTTTCAGTTTAAAAAAAATAAAACAAAATGATAAAAATGTCAAAAAAATAAAAGAAAATAAGTTTCCCATGTGATATGTGGCCTAGTTGTTGGGAAAATTTGCAAATATGAATTTTGACTTCATTTGCAAAATCTCGCGAGAATTTGTAAAAATGGGCATAACTTTTGCATACTAACTCGGATGAAAAAGTTTTTTATATGAAAAATCATCTACTAACAGAAATCCTCAAAATCCTCAAATCCTCAAAAACCTAACAGAAAAAAAGATACGGGGCTTTTAAGATCTAGAGAGGCAAAAAAAATCAAAAAAATTCAAACTTACTAATGGAGCACCTGCCCACGGTGCGCCATTAGTATCTTCCCTCCTTCAAAATTTAGAATAAGTCAAAAAAATAAAAAAAATTACTAATGGCGCACCTGACCATGGTGCGCCATTAGTATCTTCCCGCCTTCAAAATTCAAAATAAAGCAAAAAAATAAAAAAAATTACTAATGGCGCACCTGACCATGGTGCGCCATTAGTATCTTCCCCCCTTCAAAATTCAAAATAAAGCAAAAAATAAAAAAATTACTAATGGCGCACCTGACCATGGTGCGCCATTAGTATCTTCCCGCCTTCAAAATTCAAAATAAATAAAAAAAATAAAAAAAATTACTAATGGCGCACCTGCCCGCGGTGCGCCATTAGTATGCCGTATATATGGCTGGTCCTCTCCTCCTCTCTTCATTTCATCTTCCCTTCTCTCCTCCTCTGCGGCGACCTCCTCCTACCTCCTCCCTCCTCCCTCCTCCCCTCCCCTCCCCTCCCCTCCCCTCATGGTTTCTTCTCCCTCCTCTCCGGCGACCTCCTCCTCCCTCCTCCCTCCTCCCTTCCCTCCCCTCCCCTCCCCTCCCCTCCCCTCCCTCCCCTCCCCTCCCCTCATGGTTTCTTCTCCCTCCTCTCCGGTGAGCTCCTCCTCCCTCCTCTCCCTCCTCCCTCCTCTCCGGTGAGGCAAAAAATCCCCTCCTCTCCGGTGAGCTCCTCCTCCCTCCTCCCTCCTCTCCGGTGAGGCGAAAAATCCCCTCCTCTCCGGTGAGCTCCTCCTCCCTCCTCTCCGGTGAGCTCCTCCTCCCTCCTCTCCGGTGAGGCAAAAAATCCCCTCCTCTCCGGTGAGCTCCTCCTCCCTCCTCTCCCTCCTCCCTCCTCTCCGGTGAGGCAAAAAATCCCCTCCTCTTCGGTGAGCTCCTCCTCCCTCCTCTCCGGTGAGCTCCTCCTCCCTCCTCTCCGGTGAGCTCCTCCTCCTCCTCTCCGGCGAACTCCTCTCCGGAAAAAGACCATGGCAACAAGATCCAAAAACAACAGGAACAAAATTTGAGAATATTGTCGTGCCAAAAAACAAGCAAAAAAAACGAGCAAAAAAATGGGCAAAAAATCACGATCCAGATCTAGATTCTAAATGACGCATCACTAATGGCGCATCACAGGAAAGTGCGCCATTAGTATGCCGCGGTTACTAATGGCGCATCTAGTTGTGGTGCGCCATTAGTATCCAAAGCACCTGGCCCCTGGGAGGCATACTAATGGCGCACCGTGGCCTATACTAATGGCGCACCAGTGGTGCGCCATTAGTATACCAGATACTAATGGCGCACCACTGGTGCGCCATTAGTAAAAATTACTAATGGCGTGCTGTTAGTGGCGCACCACAGATGCGCCATTAATGGCCATAATAGGTGCGCCATTAGTAGAGGTTTTTCTAGTAGTGGGAGGAGCCTCATCAGCCGAACGTTAGAGGACAGAAAAAATTCCCACCAGAAGTCAAAATAGTGAATATGATTTACGTAACTCACAATCCAAAGAGAACGCGCAAATGCGCACTCAGGGACGTATATGCTGTTGAGCCCGTTGCCCCCAAATTTAACCCCTGGTCAGCCTGCCCGATCACCTTCGATCGCAGAGACTACCCGACTAGTGTCCGACATGGAGGATCGGCTGCCTTGGTGCTCGACCCAATAATTTACGGATACCATCTCACACGAGTCCTCATGGACGGAGGCAGTAGTCTAAACCCGATATATCAGGACACTGTCCGCAAAATGGGGAGAGACCCTTCAAGGATCATCCTAAGTAACACTACATTTAAAGGAGTAATACCATGCGTTGAGGCCCATTCTACGGGCTCCCTAGTACTAGAGGTTGCATTCGGTTCACCCAACAACTTCAAAAGCATGGAATTAACCTTCGACGTCACTCCATTCCGGAGTGGCTATCACGCACTACTCAGACGAATGGCCTTCGCTCGTTTTAATGTAGTACCGCATTACGCCTACCTCAAACTTAAGATGCCCATTCCACATGGCGTCATCACAGTTAGCGGAAGCACAGAGCGTTCCTTACGCGTGGAAGAATATGTGGCGGCTCTAGCAGTCGAACACTGAGCAGTCCCCCAACCAGGACTAATGGTCAGTCATCAAGACCATGGACACGGTTAGACGAGTCCGGCGCTCCACCTAATGTAACAGCCCAGTTGGGATTTCCCCATAAAAGATGCTAGGGGCTCCTCGCAAAAAAGAGCCCATAGTTTGGCTCGACCTTATCAATACAATAGCATATTGCACTTTCATTAACGAACACCTCGCACAAAGTCTTTCACCTGGGTTCTTTCTTTTACAGGCGACCATCATGCTACACCCTTCCAGGATATGGCACAACGGAGATAAAGGCGCAGACGTGCAGCAGGGCCCCGCACAAAGGTTTCTGTTTAGATTAAGACCCTACGTAAACCTTTTTAACATCTCTTGTTGCTTCTTCCCCTCCGAAAACTTTATACAACCAGGGGGATACTGGCGTTTTCGGCATTTTTGTCACACCAGAACACTGCTCATACCTGGAAACTCAGGGCTCATTGTTAAGGGTGTTATTCAGCACATTACACATTATAAAGTCCGAATACCTTAGGGAGTGTTCGGCGTCGCGAGTTTGGCCTTATATGCATCAGCTCCGAATCATGTCTTTGGTCAAATGTTGGGTTTGCCCGGCTCCTGTGTTATGCTACCTTACGTTCCGTTATATCGGCTAAGGCGGCACCAGGAGAACTACTGCGACTATGCCCCGGTTCACCTGGGCGAGCACCTCAGTAGAGAAAGCCAAAAACTGACTGTCATGATACAACGCGATACTGGTCAACCACTCGATGACCCAGTGGAATCTTCGCGATTCCTCCGCATTAATGAAGGACCGGTTTCCCGGTCACGTATATACGCACACCATATCCGGCTGAACGCGGAAGTACCATGGGATATATAGTAGCCCCACTGTCAAACTCCTATGGCTAAGTGAAAGTGTTAAAGCTATATAGTCTGATTACCTGGTTCGCCGCGCTATCACCTCCTTAACGGACCAAGACGTTGGATCAAGTGTGACTACGCGCTTTCTCAAACACCCCCGCATTATATGCGTGGGGGCTGAAGCCGACGACTTCAAACTTTCAGGATACATATATATGCATAAACGGCCGCACATGAGGCATTATACTACTTTCAGGCAAAAGTATAAAAACAGCCTTTATAATCGAAATAGCATTCTCTTTACAATCGCGATACATGTCATTTGAACATGGCACTCTCCAAGCACTGAGCCTTTATTAAACGGGAGCCTTCTAAGACTTCTTCGAAATAGTGCTCGGCTGGGTCCTGGCCGTCCGCTGCCCTCTGGGTTGCAATAGCGGTGGCTTCCATCCTAGCCTAGTATGTTTTAACACAGGCACCAAGGAATTGTTGCACTAATCCAAAATAGTTGTCCGGCCTTGGCACCTGTGGCCAAAGATGATCCACGACGGACCTCATAGCAAGCCCGGACAACCTGTGGAGTTCGGCCCACGTGGCCATCTTCTCATTTAATGGCAGCGGACGCGTCGGGGCACTTAAGTGCGACCAGAATAACCTCTCAGCCTTATGGTCCTTCTGATCTTTGTAAAACTAGGATGCATCAACAGCACTCTTTGCCAGGTCCGCATATGTGTTCGCCGCACTCCACAACTGATCCAGAGGGGCATACTTCGGATCTCCGAATTTCATCCGCAACATATAGGGCTTTCCAGCCATGATATCTCTGGCTTCATGAAGCTCCTCCTTCATCCACCTCATTTCAGAGCGGGTTTCCTTGGCTGCCTCTAGGGCCTTCTTCAGGTCAGCTGGTTTTGCTTGATTTTCCTTTTCAAGGAGCTCACGGCGGTTGGCGGCATCTTCCAGCTCAGTAGCCATCTAAGCTATCTTTTCTTCGCTCCGGCGACGAGCAGCCTGTTTGGCTTTTAACTCTTTGACCGCCTTCAGAGCGGCCGCATGATTTATTTGGGCTTGCTCCTTGGCTCGGGCAAGCTCCACCCGAAGGGTCTCCACGGTAGCAGCTCCATCTGCAGTCACAACATATTCCAGATACTAGCATTATGCTCCTCTTAAAGATTTGCTGACAAGCCAAATATAAATACCCTGGGCCTCATCAAGCCGCTTGTTAACAAGTGTGATGTCGGCATCGGCAATGTCTAGCTGCCGCTTTAGTTTGGCAAAATCAGCAGATCGGTAGGCCGCCGGACCCTCAGCCACCTGCACATCAAGCAGCGAGATTATTAACAGAGATTATGATCCTCTGTCCGCCATGTTGATGGCAACCAGAGTCTCAGGGGCTACTATCTATATAGAGCACACTTAGCATGTGCGGAACCATCAAAAATACATTTTTTGTGAACCTCAAAGCCTCTTAGCAGACTCGTAAAAGCTTCGTTCAAACCGCTTTTCGCGGATGAAATCCTCTCACCTACCGTGCCCATTAAGGCATGATGCGTCTCGAAGATGGCCGCTCGCTCCAGAAGGCCCATCAGGGTGTCCGGCTGTGTGCCTGACAATCCCGTGCTCCTCCTAAAGCTCTCCTTGGAAGTTGGATATTCCAGATTCCAGGCGGCCGAAGTGTCAACTTCTGGCCTTGGCGGATTAGGAGAAATCCTCCGTGATGACACTTCAGGGTTATCCGCCCCGTGTGACAGGGAGGCAGGGGGAGGCGACTAGCTCTCCATCATCTCCGAGGGAAGATCCCCCGAGGACGAACTCGTCAGAGAAGGGCTATGAGCCGGACTGCAACAAATATGTTTCGATCATTATCCTCACAAAATAAACAGGGTATGTCTACCAAAGTACTCGTTCACTTACGGCTCGATGGAGGGCCGTTCCCCTGGTGAGGTCTTCTTCCCTCGTTTGGAAGCCTCCGTTTCCAAATCTTCGGAGGCGGCCCTTTTCTTACCTTGAGGAGAAGGGATTTTAGATTCCCCTCCTCGATTATCCTCCTTCGCGGAGGCACCTACTCCTCCAACCTGGATGTGTAAAAAATGAGGCCCATCTGTGGCTTCTCTATTCCTCCCCTTGTCTTTGCCTGATGGCACCTGATATGGCGCACGGTCAAGCATGCTGGTCAACAAAGGATTCGGCGAGCCTTCGGTAGAGGGGCCGGACACCTAATCCTCTCCGCCTTCTTCAGCCAGTCTTGGCCGAGAACATTTTTTTTAATGAGGTTATAATAAATATAAAGATGGTGTGTTCGACAGCAGAAGTATTTACCGGGGTATCCGGGCGATTACAATTGAGACCCACGTCCTTGGTGGTGTCCGGACACTTTATTCGTGGCCAAAGAATAACTCATCTCTTTGAGCGTCATGCGAAAGAATTGTTGAAAGGTTCGCGGTCCTTCCAGGTTGAACTCCCACATGCGGAGAGGACGATGTTGGCAGGGCAGGACTCGGTGAACCAACATCACTTGCATTATCTTGGCAAGACTGATATCCCTCTTGAGAAGGTCTCGGATGCGGCTCTGCGATGTCGGCACGTCATTTGCCGGCCCCTAGTCCAGCCCTTTGTTGACCCATGATGCCAGTTATGGTGGAGGGCCCGGGCAGAATGCTGGAGCAGCCACCCGCTTTGTACCTCGGGGAGCGGTGATGTAAAACCACTCCCGCTGTCATAAATCAAAGGTCTCCACAAAAGAACCCTTTGGCCATGGGGCGTCAGTGCCTTTGCTTATTATAGCGCCTCCGCACTCCACGTGATGCCCGTCGATCACCCTCGGCCTCACATTGAAGGTTTTGAGCCATAGGCTGAAGTGGGGGGTGATGCGGAGGAAGGCTCCACACATGACGATAGACGACGAGATGTGAAGAACAGAATCCCGAGGTAGATCATGGACATCTAGTCTGTAATAGAACATGAGACCTCTTACGAAGGGATCCACGCTAAAACCTAGCGCTCGGAGAAAGTGGGAGATAAATACAACGCTCTCGTTGGGTTCGGGAGTGGGCACGACCTGCCCTAGAGCAGGTAGCCTGTGCGGAATCTCGGCGGTGAGATACCTGGCCTCCCTAAGCTTCCGGATGTCCTCCTCTGTGACGGAGGAGGCCATCCGCCGACCTTGATTGGACCCGGACATGGTCGAAGGACCAAAGCTTTGGCTTGAGCCTTGGGTGTTGGAACTAGAGGTGCGGGCGGGGAAGGGTTGAGCGTGGAGAGAAAAGGACAGGCCTTGGCCCCCTTTATAAAGAGGACGAATATCAAGCGTCCCCCGCATGACCGTTTGGGACATGCCTAAAATCGCGGAGTCATGTTAAACAAACATGGTTGGGTTACCCACGCAATCCCGTGATAAAGGGGACACGATCTCTGCTTCGACAAGACGTGCCAGTAAAACCGCCTCGTAGCGCGTGTAGTGGCTAGTTATGAAAATAGTTCAAATAATGGCCGAACCGTGGCGTGATGTCACGCTACAGAAAGTTGTCAGCAGATTAGATTTGTGGAATATTATAGTCTCTACGGTGGAATGTGGAATTTGTTTTGCAGAGCCAGACACGATCCCGGTATTCTAAATCTTCTATGGAGTATTCGGAGAAGGAACCCGCCTTGCAATGCCGAAGACAATATGCGCGCCAGACTCATCATCATTGAAGCCGGGTTCAGGGGATACTGAGGGAGTCCTGGATTAAGGGGTGCTCGGACAGCCGGACTATATACTTTCGTCGGACTGTTGGACTATGAAGATACAAGATTGAAGACTTTGTCCCGTGTCCGGATGGGACTCTCCTTTGCGTGGAAGGCAAGCTTGGATATTCAGATATGTAGATTTCCTTCTCTGTAACCGACTTTGTGTAACCCTAGCCCCCCCCAGGTGTGTATATAAACTACAGGGTTTAGTCCGTAGGACAACAACAATCATAATCATAGGCTAGCTTCTAGGGTTTAGCCTCTACGATCTCGTGGTAGATCAACTCTTGTAATACTCCTATCATCAAGATCAATCAAGCAGGAAGTAGGGTATTACCTCCATCGAGAGGGCCCGAACCTGGGTAAAACATCGTGTCCCCTGCCTCCTGTTACCATTAGCCTTAGACGCACAGTTCGGGACCCCCTACCCAAGATCCGCCGGTTTTGACATCGACAGTCATCACCTCGGCTAGCATGGCAGGTTCATTCAAGACCATTCTTGCCTCAACTAATAACATCATTACAAGGAACCCAAGGGTCCAGGAGCGGTTTGATCTTCCCTATCTTCTTCGTCATGACCCTGCTGACTGGCGCGTAGACGACGGAGTCCTCGCCTTGTGCAAGTTGAAGGCGCTTGATAATGATACGTGTGATGTTAAGATGCCATCTCTTGAGGGTAAGGCTTGGGCAGGCGCAAATGGAGATTGGGTTGTTTATATTAGGTCCAACTTTGAGTGGCACCTTGTGAATGTGTACACTCGTCAATGGGTTCCACTTCCAAAAATCTCAGACTACCTAGAGGTTGAGCACACCAGTATTCTACGCACGTTCAAATACGATAATGGTGACTATCATCTACGAAAGATAGCAATTTGTCGAGTTCCCAATAGCTCTTGGGACTACACGAACTATGAAGTTGTTGCTATCTTCGACAAGCTTGTTGCCATCCTTACTTCCATGCCTCGACGGAAATTGCTCAAAAATCAATTTCTATACATGGATGAGTACTGTTGATGCAATTCAATACAAGGGTCTTGTGTTTGCTGCCACGACTCATGGCACTATTTTTGCATGGGATCCTTATGCTTTCGGTACATTTGTCTTCCACCGTAATTATAATTGTTTCATCCACATGCATGTGGGTTAGCTAGTTTCCATTTACTAATTTACCTTCTCGTGTTTCCAAGTCCTGTGAACATTCCACCACCTATACTTGAACATTTTTATAACCAACGGGGAGATGACGATGGTGATTATCACGAGCATGACGACAAGCAGGACTCATATACTCAGTGGTGCCTGGCAACCTATTCCGATGGATCACCTCTTCTTGTCTGTGTATAGGGCACTGCTTATGATACTAAGGAAGCATGTGTTGTCTCGCATGGTCGCACTCTCCGGACCTATTCCAACATCCCTTGCAGGGTACTCAGGATGGATACTAGTGTGCTAGCACCAACACATTCTCCCTGGTTTAGTATTGATAGTCTTGAAGGAAACCCGCTCTTCCCTGGACAAAACTATCCAATGATGGTGAAAGGCAATCCAGCTGCTGTTGACACAACGTTACTACCATTTATGAGAAGCAAATGTTTCTATACCTCGGACATTGCTCTTCTTCCCTACCGTGGCCTTCACAATATGCGTCCTGACATAGGCCGCTTCAGCCTGGATGATTAGTCCTACATTGGTCTCAAGATTGACAGTAGCTGGCCCTTCGTGGAGAATCACTTCTGGTTCAAAGCAAGCGTTTCCAACCACGACGAGTGGTTGAGCTGAAGTTCACTTCATTGCTTGTTATTTGTTGTGTGATGAAAACTTTAGTATTTATAATGTATCCTCGTTGTCGTTGTGGGTTGATGACCTGTTGTATGTAATGCTAAATGATATGCCTGTGATAAACTTACTAAATTTATGAATGGCTTTTGAGTCGCCTCTTAGAGTGGGTGCTGCGACGAGGCAAAAAATATATTTTCTGAATACATAATTGTACGTGCATTGCAACAGGTTCTCGGATGAGTCCAATCAACAATAGTACTACTATTTGTACTAGGTTCACATGCTTCGTGCTTTGGGCGGGTGTTTTTACTGTAGCTAGGAATCCCATCAACCTAGGTCCTCGGATGAATCTAGTAGAAATTGCATTCTGATGTTTGGGTTCAAACATCCAAAACTGCTGCACTATCTCTATGTCTACGTATATGTAATACAAAAAGTTCTAAACTTGAGACGAGCCATCCATCCTCACAAAGAACACTTTTTAACCTAGCATAAACTCCAAGAAATTTGGCAATAGTGTGAGGTGGGACATATGTTAATGTGTTCGTTGTACGTAACCAGCACCTCGAATCCTCGATATATAGTAGGGTGGCATGGGCCAGAAAAAGCATTCACGTACAGGAGTATGGCACACGCCACCAACACGACTTCCATCTGACACCATATTTCTTGGAGTCTGTGCTACAACTGTCTCTTCAACCTCCGTCCTCATTTCTCTAACTCAGCCATCGTGCGGCGGTGATGTGGGGGTTTGCCGATAGTCGGTTTCCTCAACTGCGGTCCCACTTGGGACATCCAGCATCCAGGTCGTGTCATGCAAGAAAATGGAGTTCTAGTTAAAGCCACATGATGTGCATCTTGGGCTAAACTATAAATAGAATCTTACTCTTGAGTAACTCCAAAAGCGGCCTCCGAAGATCTTTATTGGATTAGTTTTTCATCACCATCACGTTGAGGTGAAAGATGTGCAGGTTCAGTGGGTCGTCTCATCTCACGTTTTCACTGACATGTGGGACCGCGTGTGAGCAAACAAACAATGGGCTCCATGCGTCTACAGGCTGGTTAAGAAGAGAGAGAGGAGGGCTGAGCATGGACTCCAGAAAATTTGTTCTACATGACCAGCACCTCGATATAGGCTCGATATAGTGGGGTCGCATGGGCCATAACTAGCATTCATGTCTAGCAGTACGGTGCATGCCACCCACACGAGTCCCATCTGACACCAATTTTCTTGGAGTCCGTGCTACAGCCATCTCTTCTCCCTCCTGTTTTCTCCGCCATCGTGCGGTGGGCGGGGTGGGGGTTTGCCGATAGTCGGTTTGCTCAACTCCGGTCCCACTTGTAAGTGAAAATGCAACATAGCACGCATTCTCCTTGAGCGTCATGCCAGACCAACCATGTGGGGGTGCGACGCGAACATGGCTGGCTTTTCCTTTTGAACTTGTAACTTGTAAAATTTGGTTCTGCTCCATCGCGAGACCGATAGATAGAAATAGCGATTTCCCTAGAGTAATGAGAAGTTTGGTTCTGGTGCGGTCATGCATGGAGTACGTACGAAAATTATAGAATTTTATGAGAAAGGTAAGATAATTACTAGTAGTACAATATACTACTACATGGATTTGATGGAAAGATAAAAATACATATGGATCCATCAATGACATCCTCACGCCCTAGTGCGTCGGGTCACCAACTAACGTGTGAGGAGCAGCGGCCTTGGCAGTGAGCTCAACGTGCTTATGAAGAATGCCATCCAAGGTTGCCCTGCGGTACCAGAGGGCCAGCGACCTATCGTCCTCCTCTTGCACATAGTAGTCCTTGTGGACGATTTGAGCGTAGACGTGGGTGATTATGTTGACGGTGTCTTGCTGCGCCAAGCGTTGCGTGGCGAGTGCGACCTCAACGTGGACATTCTCCAGCGCGACGACGAGCAGCCGCAGGGGCCACCAGTGCGTCGAAGAGGTTGTCACCATAGAGGTCATTGATGGTGGTGGGCATCTCACAGCCTGGACGCGTGGGCTGGAGGCATACGTCAAGGTCATCGGTGAGCTTCTTCACGACGGTGAACTTGTCAAGGAAGCCGACGAGGACCTCATCGATCAAGGAGACAAAGCTGTCGTCCAAGCGGCCTCTTGCCCTGGCGGCCTCAAGCACTACTTGGAGACGTTCCTCGGTGCCAGGCCGCAGGCCGGCGTCGTGGACCATTTTGCAGAGCCGGCTAATGCTCGTGCTCATTGCATCCATGGGTTTAGCTTCTAGTCAATTAATCTTGCGATTGGAGTGATCACTCTTGCCCTTGGTTAGGGTGCGTAGGTGCATAGGATTTCATAGATTGGACTGATGGGGAGCCTTTATATGAGAAGTGCAGACTCCGTTGCATTTGGACGCAGCTTCATTGACTTACTGTAGCTGCCTTTGGTGTATGATAGGTGGGCCCAACAGGTGGCTGGACCACCTGTCATACAGTCAAAGGCAGGTGCAATAGAGGGCCGGGGAGTAGATGGCCAACACATATATGAATGCAACGGACTGAGCTCTGATGCCTTAACTGCACCTGCCTTTGGCTGTATGACAGGTGGGCCAGCCACCCGTTGTGCCCACCTATCATTCACCCAAAGGCAGGTGTAGTAAGTCAATGAAGCTGCGCCCCCCCTCCGTGCCGGTGTAGTATAGTCATCTCACCGGGCCTCTAGTTGGGGCCAAACGAGAGAACTTTGATGTTTACTGGTTTATTGGTCCCCTTTGCATTTTGCACCAAGTTTTCACCTTTGATTTAACTAATAAAATTTTAATGCACGTAACCAAAAATGTTGTGCTAAGTAGTCTCAAGTCATTGGATGCATACGCACCCCACGTCTCGTATTGGGTGATTTCTTTTTTCTTGTTAAAAAACTGGGAATGAGGTCGGTTGTTAATGCACCGAGCCTGAAAGTTTTGGGATTACTAGTATTTGGTTTTCATAACATGACTAATGCAACAGTACGGAGGGAGTACAATAGTAGTTATTTATTGCAATTTTTTGTTGGTAGCTTCCCAAGCTGAGCGCTCGGTGAGTACAATAGTAGTCTGATTGATGAGACTTCAGATTTGAGCCATCTACCGGAAGGAATAAAACAATACACCATGTATTTATTTACAGAGGGAGTAGTATATTTTTTGTGATATGCATTACTAGGCTAGCCATTACTAGATATTGCTAGTCAAATACTAAATCCAAACGGACGTGGTAGTACTAGTACTAAATCCAAACGGTGGTGCTAGTACTAGTAGTAGTACTACCAATGTAGTAGTACTATACTACCCGTTTGTCAAATTATTATGTGCTGCTCCTCACAATGAAGTGACAAGACCCTGCGCCGGAGATGACACCTGAGTGTAGGCGCCGTGTTTGGCATACCAAAGTCAGCCTCACCATCTGCAGTCACTATCATCATGGTTGTTGTCGGATTTAGGGATCCGGCAATCATTGAGAGGTTCGAACTCTGGGGTGCGTGCGGAGATCCCAACCTGCCCAGCCTGCCTACTCGTCATCCTCCAAAGACTAGCGCGTCGAGCTTAAAGAGACACAAAGACATAGCTCTTTATACTGGTTCGGGCCACCGTTGTGGTGTAATACCCTAATCCAGTGTGGTGTGGTGGATTGCCTCGAAGGGCTGTGGATGAACTGGTATAGTGGATGAGCAAGCCTTAGGAGGTGAGGTGCTCTTGAGCTGGTGTGGTGTATGCTAGCTCTACTTGTTCGTTTCTCCCCCCCCCTTCTATGGTGGTGACTAGTCCTATTTATAGTGGCATTTGTCCTCTCCCCAAATGTGAGCGGAAGGGATCCCACAACAGCCGGATTTGAAAGGGGACAAGTAGTATGGTCTATCCTGACGAAAGTGGTCTTCGCTTGCGAAAAGCCTCTTGTCGTGACGCTGCGGTGGGCTCGTCGATGACCTCCATCCTGCCGTCATGGCGGTCTTGGTCTTGTTGCACCAGAATGGAAACCTTTGGCTGATTCCTTGGGACTCCGCGCATGTGGCTTGCCTCCCTTTGCACCGAAGAGGAAACCTGTGCTCTGCGCCTGCCTGGCGCCCGCCTGGCCTTGGTTGTCATGGCTCACGTCAGCTGAGCCTCATGAGGCAACTTGCATAGAACTCTCCGCCCCTCAAGAGCCCTCCCGAGGAGGCCAATTCCTTCGGGGGTCTTCGTGTTGCCCGCTGCTACGTCTTGAGCTTGCGTTGGTTTTCCTTGAATAGGAAAGGGTGATGCAGCAAAGTAGTGTAAGTATTTCCCTCAGTTTTTGAGAACCAAGGTATCAATCCAGTAGGAGGCTGCTCAAAAGTCCCACGCACCTACACAAACAAACAAGAACCTCACAACCAACGCAATAAAGGGGTTGTCAATCCCTTCATGGCCACTTGCAAAAGTGAGATCTGATAGAGATAATATGATAAGATAAATATTTTTGGTATTTTTATGATATAGATTGGAAAAGTAAAAATGCAAATAAAAGTAGATGGTAAACTTATATGATAAAAATAGACCCAGGGGCCATAGGTTTCGCTAGTGGTTTCTCTCAAGATAGCATAAGTATTACGGTGGGTGAACAAATTACTGTCGAGCAATTGATAGAAAAGCAAATAATTATGAGATTATCTAGGCATGATCATGTATATAGGCATCACGTCTGTGACAAGTAGATCGACTCCTGCCTGCATCTACAACTATTACTCCACACATCGACCGCTATCCAGCATGCATCTAGAGTATTAAGTTCATAAGAACAGAGTAACACATTAAGAAAGATGACATGATGTAGAGGGATAAACTCATGCAATATGATATAAACCCCATCTTTTTATCCTCGATGGAAAAAATACAATACATGCCTAGCTGCCCCTGCTGTCACTAGGAAAGGACACCGCAAAATTGAACCCAAAGCTATGCACTTCTCCCATTGCAAGAAAGATCAATCTAGTAGGCCAAACCAAACTGATAATTCAAAGAGACTTGCAAAGCTAACTTAATCACACATAAAAGAATTCAGAGGAGATTCAAATATTTCTCATAGATAAACTTGATCATAAACCCAAAATTCATCGAATCTTGACAAACACACAGCAAAAAGAGTTACATCGAATAGATCTCCAAGAAGATCGAGGAGAACTTTGTATTGAGATTTAGAGAGAGAGAGAAGAAGCCATCTAGCTAATGACTATGGACCCAAAGGTCTGTGGTAAACTATTCACAACTCATCGGAGAGGCCTTGGAGATGATGTAAGGCCCTCCGTGGTCGATTCCCCCTCCGGCGGAGCGCCGACGAAGGCTCCAAGATGGGATCTCGCGGATACAGAAGGTTGTGGCGGTGGAATTAGGTTTTCATGGTCTGTTCTGATGTTCTCGGGGTGCATAGGTATATATAGGAAGAAGTAGGTCGGTGGATGCTCAAGGGGCCCACAAGGGTGGGGGGCGCGCCCACCTGTAGGGGTCGCGCCAAGCACCCTCGTAGCCGCCTTGCTTGTTGCTTGACTTCCACTCCAAGTCTCCAGGTTCACGTTTGTTCCAAAAAGATCGCTCCCGAAGGTTTCATTCCATTTGGACTCCATTTGATATTCCTTTTCTTCGAAACATTGAAATAGGCAAAAAAACAGCATTTCAGGTTGGGCCTCCGGTTAGTAGGTTAGTCCCAAAAATGATATAAAAGTGTAAAGTAAAGCCCATAAACATCCAAAATGGGTAATATAATAGCATGGAACAATCAAAAATTATAGATACATTGGAGACGTATCAAGCATCCCCAAGCTTAATTCCTGCTCGTCCTCGAGTAGGTAAATGATAAAAACAAAATATTTGATGTGGAATGCTACCTAGCATAATTCTCAATGTAATTTTCTTTATTGTGGCATGAATGTTCAGATCCAAATGATTCAAAATAATAGTTCATATTGACATACGAAATAGTAATACTTCAAGCATACTAACTAAGCAATCATGTCTTCTCAAAATAACATGGCTAAAGAAAGTTATCCCTACAAAATCATATAGTCTGGCTGTTGCTCTATCTTCATCACACAAAGTATTTAATTATGCACAACCCCGATGACAAGCCAAGCAATTGTTTCATACTTTAATAATCTCAAACTTTTTCAACTTTCACGCAATACATGAGCGTGAGCCATGGACATAGCACTATATGTGGAATAGAATTGTGGTTGTGGAGAAGACAAAAAAAGGAGAAGATAGTCTCACATCAACTAGGCGTATCAATGGGCTATGGAGATTCCCGTTAGTAGATACCAATGTGAGTGAGTAGGGATTGCCATGCAACAGATGCACTAGAGCTATAAATGTATGAAAGCTCAACAAAAGAAACTAAGTGGGTGTGCATCCAACTCGCTTGCTCACGAAGACCTAGGGCATTTTGAGGAAGCCCATCATTGGAATATACAAACCAAGTTCTATAATGAAAAATTCCCACTAGTATATGAAAGTGACAACATAGGAGACTCTCTATCATGAAGATCATGGTGCTACTTTGAAGCACAAGTGTGGTAAAAAGGATAGTAGCATTGTCCCTTCTCTCTTTTTCTCTCATTTTTTTTATTTTGTCCTTTCTCTTTTTTTTTATTTGGCCGTTCTCTTTTTTTGGTGGGCTCTTTGGCCTCTTTTTTTAAAGTCCGAAGTCTCATCCCGACTTGTAGGGGAATCATAGTCTCCATCATCCTTTCCGCACTGGGACAATGCTCTAATAATGAAGATCATCACACTTTTATTTACTTACAACTCGATACTTAGAACAATATATGACTCTATATTAATGCCTCCGGCGGTGTACCGGGATATGCAATGAATCAAGAGTGACATGTATGAAAACTATGAAGGTGGCCTTGCCACAAATACGATGTCAACTACATGATCATGCAAAGAGCAATATGACAATGATGATGCGTGTCATATAAACGGAATGGTGGAAAGTTGCATGGCAATATATCTCGGAATGGCGATGGAAATGCCATAATAGGTAGGTATGGTGACTGTTTTGAGGAAGGTATATGGTGGGTGTATGGTACCGGCGAAAGTTGCACGACAAAAGAGAGGCTAGCAATGGTGGAAGGGTGAGAGTGTGTATAATCCATGGACTCAACATTAGTCATAAAGAACTCATATACTTATTGCAAAAATCTACAATCCATTGAAAACAAAGTACTACGCACATGCTCCTAGGGGGATAGATTGGTAGGAAAAGACCATCGCTCGTCCCCGACCGCCACTCATAAGGAAGACAATCAATAAACAAAATTTAGCTCCAACTTCATCACACAAAGCGGTTCACCATACGTGCATGCTACGGGAATCACAGACTTCCACACAAGTATTCTTTAAATTCATAATCACCAAACTATCATGACTCCAATATTACCACCTTTATATCTCAAAACAATTATCAAGTATCAAATTGATCATAGCATCCAGTTCACTTTCTATGATAGTTTTTATTATACCCAACTTGGATGCCCATCATCCTAGGACCAATATTATAACCATAGCAAATACCATGATGTTCTAAGAGACTCTCAAAATAATATAAGTGAATCATGAGAGATCAATAATTTCTACGAAATTAAGCCACCGCCGTGCTCTAAAAGATATAAGTGAAGCACTAGAGCAAAAACATATCTAGCTCAAAAGATATAAGTGAAGCACATAGAGTATTCTAATAAATTCTAATCAAGTGGGATTCTCCCAAAAGGTGTGTACAGCAAGGATGATTGTGGTAAACTAAAAGGAAAATACTAATATCATACAAGACGCTCCAAGCAAAACACATATCATGTGGCGAATAAAAATATAGCTCCAAGTAAAGTTACCAATAGACGAAGACGAAAGAGGGGATGCCTTCCGGGGCATCCCCAAGCTTAGGCTTTTGGTTATCCTTTAATATCTTGGGGTGCCATGGGCATCCCCAAGCTTAGGCTTTTGCCACTCCTTATTCCATAGTCCATCAAATCTTTACCCAAAACTTGGAAACTTCACATCACAAAACTCAACAGGAAATCTCGTAAGCTCCTAGTGCAAGAAAGAGAAACCACCACATAAGGTACAATAATGAACTCATTATTTATTTATATTGGTGTTAAACCTACTGTATTCCAACTTCTCTATAGTTTATACCCCTATATACTAGCCATAGATGCATCAAAATAAGCAAAGAACACATGAAAAACAGAATCTGTAAAAAACAGAACAATCTATAGCAATCTGTAACTATCGAATACTTATGGAACTCTAAAAATCCTAACAAAATAGGAAGAACTGGGAAATTTGTCTATTGATCTATAGCAAAAAGAATCAACACAAAAGCACGTTTGTGTGAATTACTAAAATAATTTTCGTGTGCGCAAAGTTTTTGTTTTTCAGCAGAATCAAATTAACTATCACCATAGGTTATCCTATAGGTTCTACTTGGCACAAACACTAATTAAAACATGAAAACACATCTAAACAGAAGCTAGATGAAAAAAATATTACTAAACAGAATCAAAAACAAAAAAGAAAAATAAAATTGGGTTGCCTCCCAACTAGCGCCATCGTTTAATGCCCCTAGCTAGGCATAAAAGCGAGGATAGATCTAAGTAGTGCCATCTTTGGCACTCGGAAAGAAAAGAGCGAATTTCCTTTCTATGGCATTCATCCTTCTATTTTGGTAAAGCACATTTGCATTAATGGAGGAAGTAGGATTAAGCACGTTACGGAAATTTGCATCTAAGCTAGCCTTCATCTCTTTGATTATTTCATTTTGATAAAAGCATAAGAGGGTGGTAGATTCAACCTTATCATTCATGGGGTGCCGAAATATAGTTTTCATTCTTTCATAGGTATCTATAGCATCCCCTTCAAGAAAACCTCTTTCAAAAATAGAATCTAGAACTTGCTTGAAAGAAGCGGGTAAGCCAACATATAAACATTTTAAGTAAACCATAATTTGATATTGTGGCACATAGCTAGCCTGAATCCTTAATAACCTATCCCAAGCATCGTTCAAAGACTCATCAAGTAAATAACGAAAAATTCCGGAGTTATCTTCATCAAATATATTAAAACTATCATTGGTGACACCGGTGGGGTCTTTCCATAGCATCATTATTTATGAGCTTAGAGAGGATAGAGGGACTATCCAAGGTACTAAAACCCTGGAAAGGACCCTTAGTTCTTTTTGATTCGGTCATGGCAACGGGAAGGCAAACGGTAAAGAGAGGGAATATTGGGAAAGAGAGGGCGAAAAAACAGCAAGGGTGATGAGGGGGAGAGGAAAACGAGAGGCAAATGGCAAATAATGTAATGAGAGGGAGATGAGTTTGTGATGGGTACTTGGTATGTCTTGACTTGAGCGAAGACCTCCCCGGCAACGGTGCCAGAAATCCTTCTAGCTACGTCTTGATCTTGCGTTGGGTTTCCTTGAAGAGGAAAGGGTGATGCAGCAAAGTAGCGTAAGTATTTACCTAAGTTTTTGAGAACCAAGGTATCAATCTAGTAGGAGGCTCCTCAAAAGTCAGACGCACCTACACAAACAAACAAGAACCTCGCAACCAACGCAATAAAGGGGTTGTCAATCCCTTCATGGCCACTTGCGAAAGTGAGATCTGATAGAGATAATATTATAATATAAATATTTTTGGTATTTTTACGATATAGATTGGAAAAGTAAAGATACAAATAAAAGTAGATGGTAAACTTAGATGATAAAAGATAGACCTGGGGGCCATAGGTTTCACTAGTGGCTTCTCTCAAGATAGCATAAGTATTACGGTGGGGGAACAAATTACTATCGAGCAATTGATAGAAAAGCGAATAATTATGAGATTATCTAGGCATGATCATGTATATAGGCATCACGTCCGTGACAAGTAGATCGACTCCTGCCTGCATCTACTACTATTACTCCACACATCAACCGCTATCCAGCATGCATCTAGAGTATTAAGTTCATAAGAACAGAGCAACGCATTAAGAAAGATGACATGATGTAGAGGGATAAGCTCATGCAATATGATATAATCCCCATCTTTTTATGCTCGATGGCAACAATACAATACGTGCCTTGCTGCCCCTGCTGTCACAGGGAAAGGACACCGCAAGATTGAACACAAAGCTAAGCACTTCTCCCATTGCAAGAAAGATCAATCTAGTAGGCCAAACCAAACTGATAATTCGAAGAGACTTGCAAAGATAACTTAATCACACATAAAAGAATTCAGAGGAGATTCAAATATTTCTCATAGATAAACTTGATCATAAACCCAAAGTTCATCGGATCTCGACAAACACACCGCAAAAAGACTTACATCGAATAGATCTCCAAGAAGATCGAGGAGAACTTTGTATTGAGATTTAGAGAGAGAGAAGGAACCATCTAGCTAATAACTATGGACCCGAAGGTCTATGGTAAACTACTCACAACTCATCGGAGAGGCCATGGAGATGATGTAGAGGCCCTCCATGGTCGATTCCCCCTCCGGCGAAGCGCCGGCGAAGGCTCCAAGATACGATCTCCAGGTTTACGTTTGTTCCAAAAAGATCGCTCCCGAAGGTTTCATTCCATTTGGACTCCGTTTGATATTCCTTTTCTTCGAAACACTAAAATAGGCAAAAAAACAGCAATTCGGGCTGGGCCTCCTTCTAGTAGGTTAGTCCCAACAATGATATAAAAGTGTAAAATAAAGCCCATCAACATCCAAAACGGGTAATATAATAGCATGGAACAATAAAAAATTATAGATACATTGGAGACGTATCACCCGCCTCGCGAGGCCTAGCCCCTCCCAAGGGTCTTTCGATGTTGGTGTTGAAGCTGGGCCGTACCAGGCCATCGATGGAGCCACGCGGTGGGCCGCAGGCTGGCAGGGCTGGATACCCTTGAATCTAGGACGCCGACAGTATCCCCCGGGCCCAAGGCGCGCTCGGACTTGGCTTCCAAGCGAAGTCAAAGGGCAAATGCGGAGCGCCGCGGGCCCTAACCTCCTGCGGCGTAGATGACGCATGGCGATTGATGGGACGTGGCCGACTCTGTTTCCCCATGCTGCCTCGGTAACTATTTCTGTCTGACAAAAGGGGTGCCGCCTGCCGCAAGGATTTCATTCCTCCTTCTTCGTCTTGCTCCAGATCCCTTTTTCCCCGCAACGGAAGAACTCACCAGATGTGCCGATTTTTCCCCAAATCTTCTGCTCGATGGCTGCCGAGAAGACCGTGGCTCCTTCCCTGGCCGCCGGCCCCGCCTGGTATGAGCCAGGGCTGCTGGCGCCCTGTGTGGCCGGGGAGAAGCTCGAGACCATGCTCCTCCTGATGGCATGCGACGACAACGAGTGGAAAGAGACAGCTCTCTGGGTCGCCACCGCCGCACCAGAGCCCGCGAACAGCACCTTCTTCCCCTTCTTCATGCACATCGTCTACTTGGGGCTGGTACGTCCATTCTCCCACTTATTCTTCGCCATCCTTCACCACTATGGCCTTCACGCGCTCGACATCCATGCCAACTCCATCCTCCTCATGTCCATTTTCACCTTCTATTGCGAGGCGTTCGTGGGGGTGATGCCCTCTGTTGCCCTGTTCCGCCATTTCTTCTTCCTTCGCAAGACCGGCGACAATCCGGTTGGGTGCATTGGCTTCGCTGCCGCGCGGGGTGGTAACGCCATCTCCCGCACCGGGAAGAAGGTGGAGGATGCCATGAAGAGGTGGGTTCTCATGGATGCCAAGTGCTCCCAAAACTCGTTGAAGCTACCGACCGCATTCCCCATCTCTGAGAAGCGGTGGCGTCTGACAAGATCTCCGACCCTTCCCTGACGCCGCTGGTGAGGAAGATGGAGAAGGAGATGAAGAGCGAGAAGCTGACGGGGGCCATGCTCATCAAGGAGTTCCCGATGCAGCGCATCGCGCCGCTCCAAGACCACTCCCGCCCCTTGTGGAAGCTTGGTGGTTATGACGACAAAATCCGCCTGCGCCAAGATGCCCTTCCCAAGGAGGAGCTGAGCAAGGTGTTGCTCTACTTGACGGGGAAGGACCCGAGCGACCCCCTGGAAGGTTGGCTTCCGCTGTACTGCCGTGATGACACCGAGGAGGTTGTCATGGCCATGCCTGTCTTCGACGAGCTTGGGTTCGTGCGGCTAGGGCCTTCCCCACCGCCTACTGCTCTGGTGCACTTGTCCTCCGATGATCATTCCTCCGAAGCCACCTTGGATGAGATGGTGGAAGAATCCTCTACCCCGCGGCAAAGGGAGCTCCTACGCGACTTCCCCGATGATGAGGATGACGAACCTCCGGTGGTGGAGGTGTCGCGCCCTTCAGGAGTCACCACAAGATCTAGGGTGTCTTCTTTGAAGCATGTTAGGACCCCGACTCGATGTCACATCGATCTAGCTGGTAACACCTCATATCACTTTGCGGCCTCACGCACGGTATCCCCACGGGTGTCGTCTTACCTTTTCCCGGGACCGTTTGCGCCTTTTGGCTCACGTATATGATAGTGTCGCTAGCATCCATATGATAAAGAGCCCGGGCTGACATGACTAGTCGTAAACCCAAAGTGGCACAGACTTACAGGGACAGGCATCCATGACCCAGCTTCGAACGTGTCGGTCATCAGCAAGTGGGTACGGGCTGTAGCACTGGGCTAGCAGGACTCCGGTAAACCGGGCTGTAGCGGGCTAACAGGACTCCGGTACTCAAAGCGTGACGTTTCCCAGAAGGGACAGACACAGGAACGAAGAAGGACACATGCCGGCCAGCCTAAGTGTTCCAGAGCAGTAGCAAGCTACCATGGCTCAGCGGTAACACTAGGAGACATTTCCCGGTAAGAGAGGCTACTAAAGATAAACAACTAGATAGTCAGATCCCACACATACCAAGCATTTCAATCATACACACAATATGCTCGATATGTGCAAATACAACGAAGCATCACAACATGACTCTATGACGCAAGTACTTTATTTAAGGCTCAGGGAGCCATACATAACATACACAAAGGTACGGGTCTCACGACCCCACATACAAGTCATACAGTAATACAAACCAGCAGCGGAAGTAACTTGTCTGAGTACAGACAACTAGTAAAATGAAAGAGGCTTGGAAAGCCTAGCTATACTATGTGGTCCTTCACAAGCTCAGGGTCACCACCTGGGTCTTTAGCCTACTCGTTGATGTCAACGTCTACATAGAACCCATCAGAAGGGGTTGCAGCGTCTTCTGTAAAAATGTAGATTATAGCAACATGAGTACAAAGGTACTCAGCAAGACTTACATCAGATCCTACATACATGCATAGTATCAAGAAGGGTTGGTGGAGTTATTGCAGCAAGCCAGCTTTGACTCTTGGCTAGGCTATCCTACGATACTCCAACTGAAATGGTTTTGCGCACACGAGTCCACTACTCACCACTTCAATACACTACCGAGGATCCACCTCCGTCTTCCTACGGAAGAGCCATCCTCGGCACTCACACTTATCTTGAGGCTTTTAGTAGTTTCCATTTACTTGTCTATGAACTATATAGGCAACCAAGTAGTCCTTTACCGCGGACGCGGCTATTCGAATAGATCATGTTAACCCTGCAGGGGTGTACTTCTTCATACACGCTCTCACCACTTACCGTCGTTTACACGACATGTACTCGGCAACCTTCAAGCGGAAGCCCAACGTGGGTGTCGGCCACGACCTACCTAATCACCTAAGCCTCCAGTCCAGGTTTATCGCCTATTCAGGTTCCATCCGCAGGGAGTCCGGCCGAGGTTTCCCATACGGCCCCGAACGATGTGAACAGGGTTCCCGAGATACCTAACGGGTATTCGGTACACCCGGCCACGTACCTACCGCATCACAGCCCACCCCTACGGTCAGCGCTGTCCACGGCCTCCAGTAGGCTACAAACACCAGAAACTACTTGCAACTCCTGGACGGAGAACTAGGGTGAATAAGAAGCCGAGAGGGTCCATTGGTTTCGGGCCCAATGCATGGTAGTAGCTGATTCTTAAATCACACATACAGATCTCAGTGCTTAAGGTCGGCTTCAATGAAACAACCCACCATGTACTCCTACATGGCCTCTCATCGATACCTTTACCAAATCGTGTTTCACCACACCACTCTCATTACCGACATAATCATTTCACTCTAGCCCATCACCCAGATGAACCAGACCTGACACGACTCTAAGCATAGCAGGCATAGCAAGGTAGGAACAACACATACATATGGCTCAATCAACTCCTACACATGCTAGTGGGTTTCATCTAGTTACTGTGGCAATGACAGGTCATGCAGAGGAAAAGGGTTCAACTACCGTAGCACACAGCAGTTTGAAACGCGTTGTCTTAATGCAGTAAAAGAGAGCAGGAGCGAGAACATGGGATTGTATCGATATGATCAAATGGTTGGTTGCTTGCCTGATGGTTCGTTGCACTGATACGGTTCTTCGTTAGGGTAGTCAGGGTACTCCTCGGAGGCAGGACCTGTCGCAAAGGACACCGATACACAACCATCACCAAACAATGTGCAACAATATGATGCATGCATGAAACATGGCAATATGGGTGTGTTGGGCTAATGCAACTAAAACCAGAAGGGTTTGAACAAATTTGAATCAAAGATTCAAATTTCAAATTCAAACATGGCCTTTTAAAGTGCTTTTCCTTGTTCTTCTGAAAACATCAATTTAACTTGTTTGATCATGCATGAAAATAGTACAGATGGATAGATTGGATTTTTCTGATCATTTTTCATATATAATTTGTCCAATTTGGAGTTACAGAATAAAAGTTATGAATTTTTGAAGTTTAAATAATATTCTGGAATTTCCTGATTTAAATTTAATCCAGAAATATAAATATTGCGCCAGCATGACGTCAGCATGACGTCAGTGGTCAACTGCGGCTGGCTGGAGTCAAACCTGACGTGTGGGGTCCACACGTCAGTGACAGAGGGGCTTAACAGGATTAAATTAATCCTAATTAGGGGTTAGTGGCGCTGGGGCCCACTGGTCAGTGTCAGGGGGTTGACTAACAGTGATTAGCGCTAATGATGTCCACCTGGCCGACGGGGCCCACGCGTCAGTGACCCTGGGGGGTCAAACCCCAGGTCAGACAGGTCAACCCCACCGGCGACAAGACGCCGGCGAGGCCCGAGACGGCGGCGCGTTGCGGGATCGCGCTACAGGGCACGGGCGAGGCCGTGCTTGGGCTCGTTGGAGAGCCCTTGCTCCCGCGCATCGAATGGTGGTGGTGGCCGTGCCTGAGGTGGCCGGAGTCGACGGCGGCGAGCTCGGCTGCGGCCACCGGGGTTCGGTCGTGCACGGGAACGGGGTTGGAGCTCGAAGGCGAGCGAAGCGAGGCGCTAGGGATGCTCTACGGGGTCTTACGAACTCGTTGGACTCGCCGGGGTGACCAAATGGTCACCGGAGCTGCGTCGACGGCGAGCTCGGCGACGGCGGAGGTTCGGCCATGGTGGGGAGGAGGCTACGGTGAGGGAACGAGGGGGAGGAGAGGGGGAAACGGTGGCGTAGCTCACCGCGGTTGCAGTGGGCGTCGAAGCAGGCTCGGGGACGCGCTGGAGACGGCGAATCGACGACGACGGTGGTCGGAGCCCGAGGAGGGGAACGGCGACGTGGCGGCGATGCAGGGCTTCCTGAGGCCCGTGGAGCGGTGGGGAGGAAGAGGGAGTCGAGGCGGAGCTCCTGAGCTAGTCGGGGAAGCGAGGGGTGGCCGGAGACGGTTGCTAAGGCGAACGGCGGCGGCGGTGGTGTTCGGCCATGAGAGAGAGAGAGAGTGAGCAGCACGGGAGAGAGAGGGGGGGGGATAAGGCCAGGGGATCGGGGCGGCACCGAGAAGAAGCGCCGCGGCGTCACGCTGGCGGGGGAGGCAGGCAGGCGAGCTGGTGGCGTGGCGCTCCGGCCGTGCGCGCGCGCCGGCCACACGCCTGGCCGACTGGCGCCAGGAGGACGACGGCGGTGGTGGGCTGGGCTGGCTTGCTGGGCCGGCCAGCTGGCTGGGCCGCACAGGGAGGAGCCCAGGTAAGCTCCTCCTGTTATTTCTTTTTCTGTTTTCTAATTTCTGACATTTGTTTTGATTTAAATAATATATTAAATCATTTATTTAACTTATGCCAATTTTTGCAGGAGCTATATATATATTAATCCAGAGCTCTTTTATAAATGGCATAATATTTGGACATATATTAATATATATAATTAATATATTTCCAATGCAAATATTTATGCATTAATTCCAAATGCCCAAAATAAATGTCCATGAGCCACTAAAATTATTGGTTTGATTTTTATCTCCGTCCAATATTTTCAGAGGGCATCATGAGCATTTTCTTGGACCCTTTTGGAGAAATTTTTATTTGGATCATTTTCAAAATGATTCTGAGGGTTTCACAGATCCCCATTTCAAGTTAAATGGAAATTTTAAACATGATGCACACACTCTGATGCATGACTAGCTAGGGTGTGACAACTCACCCCCACTCAAAAGAATCTCGTCCCGAGATTTGGGTTCCTCCGGGAAGAAGGCGGGATACTCGAGTCGAAGACGATCCTCCCTTTCCCAGGTTGCTTCATCCTCAGAATGGTGCGACCATTGAACTTTGAGAAACTTGATGTTATGACGTCGGGTGGTACGCTCGGCCTGATCGAGGATACGAATGGGGTACTCTCGATATGTAAGATTATCTTGGAGATCAAGCGTTTCGTGGTCCACTTCACGGATAGGATCCGAGAAGCAACGCCTGAGTTGAGAAACGTGGAAGACATCGTGGACCCTGGAGAGGTGCGGAGGTAGTTCCAATTGGTAGGCAACTTCTCCTCGTTTGGCGAGAATGCGAAAAGGTCCAATGTAACGAGGAGCCAATTTGCCTTTGATACCGAAACGATGGGTTCCCTTCAGAGGGGTGACCCGAAGATAAGCCTTCTCGTCAACCTCGAAAGTCATAGCCTTATGTTTTCGGTCATATTGACTCTTTTGATGAGATTGGGCTGTTTTCAACTTTTCACGAACGATACGAACTTGTTCTTCTGCTTCCTGAATCATATCCGGGCCAAAGAATTGTCTTTCCCCGGTCTCTGACCAGTTAAGGGGTGTTCGACATCGTCGTCCATAGAGAACTTCAAAAGGGGCTTTACCCAAGCTAGATTGATAGCTGTTGTTGTAGGCGAATTCGGCAAATGGAAGGCACTTCTCCCAGTCCATTCCGAATGAGATAACAGAGGCTCAAAGCATGTCTTCTAGAATCTGATTGACGCGTTCCGCTTGACCACTTGACTAAGGGTGGAAAGCGGTGCTAAAGGAGAGACGGGTTCCCATAGCATTTTGGAAACTTTCCCAAAATCGAGAGGTGAAAAGACTTCCTCGATCCGAGTTAATTTCCAAAGGAACACCATGGAGGGACACTATTCGGGAGATGTACAAATCTGCCAGCTGACTAGCGGTTATACTCTCACGAACAGGTAAGAAATGGGCTACTTTGGAAAGACGATCGACCACGACGAAAATAGCATTATTCCCTCTCTTGGTCCTGGGAAAACCGGTAATGAAATCCATACTAATTTTATCCCATTTCCATTCAGGAATAGCTAAGCGTTGAAGGGTGCCAGCAAGCCGTTGGTGCTCTGCTTTAACACGACGACAGACGTCGCAACTAGCAATATACTGAGCAATTTCTCTCTTCATCCTAGTCCACCAGAACCTCTCGCGTAGGTCCTGATACATTTTAGAGCTACCGGGATGAATGGTGAGAGGAGATTCATGAGCTTCCTTAAGGATTAATCGCCTTAGGTTGCGCACTTTGGGAACCACTAGTCGATTCCCGAAGTATACGACTCCTTGATCATTAATGGAGAAACAATTCGCAATTCCTTTCTGAATGTTCCTCTTGATGCGGGAGATTCCCGGATCTACCTTCTGTGCTTTGATAATTTGATCCGTAAGGGTAGGTTTTACCACCAAGGTGGAAAGAAAACCTTGAGGTACAATGTGAAGGTTAAGTTTCCGAAATTCCTCATGGAGAAGCGGTTGACTTTGTTGTAACATCAGGTTGTTACAATAAGATTTACGACTTAGCGCATCAGCCATGACGTTGGCTTTCCCTGGGGTGTAGGTTATTCCTAAGTCGAAGTCTGTGATCAATTCAACCCAACGTCTATGCCTGAGATTCAAATCCGGTTGGGTGAAAATGTACTTCAGACTTTGGTGATCAGTGAATATTTCGCAATGGTTACCGAGGAGGTAATGTCGCCAGGTCTTAAGTGCATAGACTACGGCTGCAAGCTCTAGATCATGAGTAGGATAATTCTCCTCATGTGGGTGCAATTGCCGTGAAGCGTAAGCAATTACGTGTCGATCTTGCATGAGAATGCAACCTAGTCCTTGTCGCGAGGCGTCGCAGTAGATAACAAAGTCCTTGAAGAAGTCTGGCGGAACCAGCACGGGAGCAGAGGTCAGGCGTCTTTTCAGTTCCTGAAAGCTGTGCTCAGATTGTGGAGTCCATTCGAACTTTTTATCTTTCTTGAGGAGTTCGGTTAGAGGCTTAGCAACTTTGGAGAAGTTCTCGACAAAGCGACGACAATAGCTCGCTAAGCCTAGAAAACTCCGAACTTGCTTGACCGATTCAGGTGGAGTCCAATTAAGGACGGCTTGAACTCGCTCAGGGTTAACAGCAATACCTTTACCAGATATTACATGACCCAGATAGGTCACTTCTGACAACCAAAATTCACATTTAGAAAATTTGGCATAAAGGCGATGCTCTCGAAGTTTCTTCAACACTAGCCTTAGATGTTCGGCATGTTCTTCCTCGTTCTTGGAGTAGATGAGTATATCATCGAGGTAAACCACGACGAATTTATCCAAATACTCCATGAAGATTGAGTTCATTAACCGAGAAAAGGTGGCTGGAGCGTTGGTTAAACCGAAGGACATGACGGTGTACTCGTATTGGCCATAACGAGTAACAAAGGCCGTTTTAGGAATGTCCCCGTTTCTGATTTTGATTTGATGGTAGCCCAACCTCAAATCCATCTTGGAGAAGACTGAGGATCCAGCGAGCTGATCATACAGATCGTTGATCCTGGGAAGTGGATATTTGTTCTTGATTGTGACCAAATTGACAGGTCGGTAATCTACAACCATCCGGTCCGTACCATCCTTCTTCTTGACGAATAGGACGGGGCAAGCCCACGGAGATGAACTAGGGCGGATGAAACCCTTTTTCAAGGATTCATCGAGTTGTTTCTTAAGCTCGGCTAGTTCTAGTGGTGCCATCTTATAAGGTCTTCTAGCAATCGGAACGGTTCCGGGGATGAGGTCGATTACGAACTCAACATCCCTGTCAGGTGGAACACCTGGCAATTCCTCTGGAAAGACATCCGGGAAGTCACGGACTACCGGAATGTCCTCAAGGTCTGGCAAAGGGCTGGCGTTAAGAGAATATAATTGTCGCTTGGCTATTCGGGTCAAGACATTGACTATCTTCCCCGAAGGATGGGTGAGTTGAACAGTCCTAGAGAAGCAATCAATTTTGGCTTGATGAGCTGACATCCAGTCCATACCCAAAATGATATTAATATCTGAAGATTTAAGGGCTATCAAAGATGCGAGGAAAAACAAGTCTGTCGACTTGGATTTCATTTCCATAACTTACCCTAGAGGTCTGCCATCTAGAACCAGGGGTAGAAATTTCCATAGTGGATGGCATGTCACAGAATGCAACGTTATGCAAACGAGCATAATTTTCGGATATAAAAGAATGAGAGGCTCCTGTATCGGAAAGAACAGATGCCGGGTGGCAATTTACAAGAAGCGTACCGAGAACAACGTTGGGATCCTCTTGAGCTTCTTCGGCAGAGATACAGTTGACATGGCCACGTGAAGCGGTGACCGGTTTGGCGTGGAATATTTTCCCTGTCGGCTTGCCACGGCCAACAGCTTTAGCAGATTGATTGGGGTTGGTCTGGGGGCACTCACGCATATAGTGACCAGATTCCCCACATTTGAAACAAGTCACGGAACTGGTACGTGGAGGAGCATTATTGGTTGGACACCCATAGGGCTTGGCTGGAGCAGACTGTTGAACGGGGCGAGGCGCCTGGAAAGATGGCCTCGGTGTGAACCTGGGTGGCAGGGCGGTGTTGGGCACCCACACGCGACGCTTCTGAGGACCAGCACCGGATGAGGAACCCATATCACGGCCATGCTTGCGTGTTGCGTCATAGTCAGTCTGACCAGTTTCAGCACTGATGGCTTTGTTGACAAGTTTCTGGAAAGGATGTGCACTCATGCAGACGGAGGTCGCGGCGAAGCTCAGGACTAAGGCCCTTACGGAACCTTGCTTGCTTCTTGGCATCGGTAGACACTTCCTCAGTTGCATATCGTGCGAGATTACCAAACTCCCTGCTGTAAGCATCCACAGAAAGTCGGCCTTGGGTGAAACTGCAAAATTCTTCACGTTTACGGTCCATGAGACCCTCCGGAATATGATGTTCACGGAAAGCCTCGCTGAACTCAGCCCAAGTAGTGACATGGCCCGCTGGGCGCATAGCTCCATAATTCTCCCACCATAGACTGGCGGGGCCTTCAAGATGATATGCAGCAAAGGTGACCTTGTCAGCCTCCGCTACCAGCGCGGAACGCAGTTTGTGAGAGATACTGCGAAGCCAGTCATCAGCGTCGAGAGGCTCGACGGAGTGGTGGAACGTGGGTGGATGCAATTTGATAAAATCACTGAGTGACACCACGTTAGCCCTCTGATGGTGTGCTGTATTCTGTTCAATACGCTCCAACAAACGGTTGGTCTCCCGCTTGTTTCTCTCAGCTTCCATCATAACCTCGGCTAGTGAAGGAGGATGAGGCAGATTTTCATTCCTGCCCTCACTGCCTTCGGCCTGCTCTTGAGAAGCAGGGTTAGCGCGCGTGTTGACCATCCTAGGTAACAAGACAATGATTTAGTCAGAACGATAAGATTCCGACATAGGGTACAGAATGTAAGGAATAATTCGGAATGCAAGATGATCATCCGTATGACACGGTAAATACAGAAACTGCTTCTTTTATTCCATCGTCATACACACCATACAGGGTTTAGTACAAGACCAAACAAAGTACTATTACGGTGAAAAGAGGATTACATCTCATCGGAGGCATTCCAAGCTCCTATACATTATTTTTCTACTCCTCCGGAAAGAGTACAAACTAGGTCATATCCCACGAGTCACGCGGGACGATAGACGACACAGCTAGTGCGAACTAGTGATACTACCACTAACTCAGACCGATCCGTAGTAGTCCTCGTAGAAGTCACCTCCATAGCCTGGAAGCTCAACATGGTCATCCGGAAATAGACGATCTCGCGGAGCTTGTGGACCATAGGGGCTAGGATGAGGTCGTGGACCCACAAACGGTGGCCTGCGGGGACCGCGAGGTGGGGTGATGCCTCCTACATCACGCCAAACCATCACGTCTGGCAGAGCAGATCTCACAGGATAGAGATCGCGCATATCTGAATATCCAGCTTGCACCGCCGGTGCGAACCGAGTCAAAGTGGCCCAGTGGTCAGCACGGGTATTGAAGAGCTCTAACCTTAAGGCCCGATTTTCACGGTCCTTATCCTCGAGCATCTCAGCAGTGGTGCGAGTCCGTGAATCCTCCTGAGTGGGGTCAGCATAGATAGCCTGGAGATACCCTTGTGCTCCCGGAAGTGATCCTGGCATATACCGGAATTCAGAGTCCCGAAATAGACCAGATCTGACTCGCATAATGGTCATCATAGAGTAGGCGGCATCCTGCACAGCCATCTCAATAGTAACCCCGAGTCCATAGGAGCAGTGAAGAGGCTCGGTGGATCCAGGATAAGATGGAAATATCCTGACAGTGCAGAGATACTGGCTTTGATTAAAGTCTCAGAATTGCTCTTCGACCGTGTACTCGGGATACCAGCGGTATCCAGCCTCAGTCATTACTCTGACCAACTTAGCAGTATGGCCGGGTACATCTAGGCATCGAGTCAGGCGAACCACTTGATTGAGGTCGCGAGTGGTCATCTGAAAGCACAATCATAATGCAAAGGCATTAGAATTTCTAGCAAAATTTCGGCAGCATAACAGCTGTAAATGCTCAAAAAGGATTTTGAGACATTTGACAAAGGATTTCGTACATACTCAACATCATCATATCGAAGTTCTGAAACCATTCTGGCAACATAATGTGGTAGTAGAACTGAACTAGGCTTGTAACCATCAAACTTATAAGGTACTACTGATTAGTAACACGTGATCCTGATAGAGAGAATAGATCCTAATTCCTTAACCCCCGGTGGAAGAATGGACTGACTCAGATCAGAATGTCATAAGATAAGGAGTAAAAAGAGCCTTACGTTCCAACCCACAAACAATTCCCCTACATATAACTAAAGAATTTCTAGACTCAACATCGACCAGTTTGGCTTGGAGAACCTACAGGCAGTCCGGCTCTGATGCCAACGCTGTCAGGACCCCGACTCGATGTCACATCGATCTAGCTGGTAACACCTCATATCACTTTGCGGCCTCACGCACGGTATCCCCACGGGTGTCGTCTTACCTTTTCCCGGGACCGTTTGCGCCTTTTGGCTCACGTATATGATAGTGTCGCTAGCATCCATATGATAAAGAGCCCGGGCTGACATGACTAGTCGTAAACCCAAAGTGGCACAGACTTACAGGGACAGGCATCCATGACCCAGCTTCGAACGTGTCGGTCATCAGCAAGTGGGTCCGGGCTGTAGCACTGGGCTAGCAGGACTCCGGTAAACCGGGCTGTAGCGGGCTAACAGGACTCCGGTACTCAAAGCGTGACATTTCCCCGAAGGGACAGACACAGGAACGAAGAAGGACACATGCCGGCCAGCCTAAGTGTTCCAGAGCAGTAGCAAGCTACCATGGCTCAGCGGTAACACTAGGAGACATTTCCCGGTAAGAGAGGCTACTAAAGATAAACAACTAGATAGTCAGATCCCACACATACCAAGCATTTCAATCATACACACAATATGCTCGATATGTGCAAATACAACGAAGCATCACAACATGACTCTATGACACAAGTACTTTATTTAAGGCTCAGGGAGCCATACATAACATACACAAAGGTACGGGTCTCACGACCCCACATACAAGTCATACAGTCATACAAACCAGCAGCGGAAGTAACTTGTCTGAGTACAGACAACTAGTAAAATAAAAGAGGCTTGGAAAGCCTAGCTATACTACGTGGTCCTTCACAAGCTCAGGGTCACCACCTGGGTCTTTAGCCTACTCGTTGATGTCAACGTCTACATAGAACCCATCAGAAGGGGTTGCAGCGTCTTCTGTAAAAATGTAGATTATAGCAACATGAGTACAAAGGTACTCAGCAAGACTTACATCAGATCCTACATACATGCATAGTATCAAGAAGGGTTGGTGGAGTTATTGCAGCAAGCCAGCTTTGACTCTTGGCTAGGCTATCCTACGATACTCCAACTGAAATGGTTTTGCGCACACGAGTCCACTACTCACCACTTCAATACACTACCGAGGATCCACCTCCGTCTTCCTACGGAAGAGCCATCCTCGGCACTCACACTTATCTTGAGGCTTTTAGTAGTTTCCATTTACTTGTCTATGAACTGTATAGGCAACCAAGTAGTCCTTTACCGCGGACGCGGCTATTCGAATAGATCATGTTAACCCTGCAGGGGTGTACTTCTTCATACACGCTCTCACCACTTACCGTCGTTTACACGACATGTACTCGGCAACCTTCAAGCGGAAGCCCAACGTGGGTGTCGGCCACGACCTACCTAATCACCTAAGCCTCCAGTCCAGGTTTATCGCCTATTCAGGTTCCATCCACAGGGAGTCCGGCCGAGGTTTCCCATACGGCCCCGAACGATGTGAACAGGGTTCCCGAGATACCTAACGGGTATTCGGTACACCCGGCCACGTACCTACCGCATCACAGCCCACCCCTACGGTCAGCGCTGTCCACGGCCTCCAGTAGGCTACAAACACCAGAAACTACTTGCAACTCCTGGACGGAGAACTAGGGTGAATAAGAAGCCGAGAGGGTCCATTGGTTTCGGGCCCAATGCATGGTAGTAGCTGATTCTTAAATCACACATACAGATCTCAGTGCTTAAGGTCGGCTTCAATGAAACAACCCACCATGTACTCCTACATGGCCTCTCATCGATACCTTTACCAAATCGTGTTCACCACACCACTCTCATTACCGACATAATCATTTCACTCTAGCCCATCACCCAGATGAACCAGACCTGACACGACTCTAAGCATAGCAGGCATAGCAAGGTAGGAACAACACATACATATGGCTCAATCAACTCCTACACATGCTAGTGGGTTTCATCTAGTTACTGTGGCAATGACAGGTCATGCAGAGGAAAAGGGTTCAACTACCGTAGCACACAGCAGTTTGAAACGCGTTGTCTTAATGCAGTAAAAGAGAGCAGGAGCGAGAACATGGGATTGTATCGATATGATCAAATGGTTGGTTGCTTGCCTGATGGTTCGTTGCACTGATACGGTTCTTCGTTAGGGTAGTCACGGTACTCCTCGGAGGCAGGACCTGTCGCAAAGGACACCGATACACAACCATCACCAAACAATGTGCAACAATATGATGCATGCATGAAACATGGCAATATGGGTGTGTTGGGCTAATGCAACTAAAACCAGAAGGGTTTGAACAAATTTGAATCAAAGATTCAAATTTCAAATTCAAACATGGCCTTTTAAAGTGCTTTTCCTTGTTCTGCTTAAAACATCAATTTAACTTGTTTGATCATGCATGAAAATAGTACAGATGGATAGATTGGATTTTTCTGATCATTTTTCATATATAATTTGTCCAATTTGGAGTTACAGAATAAAAGTTATGAATTTTTGAAGTTTAAATAATATTCTGGAATTTCCTGATTTAAATTTAATCCAGAAATATAAATATTGCGCCAGCATGACGTCAGGATGACGTCAGTGGTCAACTGCGGCTGGCTGGAGTCAAACCTGACGTGTGGGGTCCACACGTCAGTGACAGAGGGGCTTAACAGGATTAAATTAATCCTAATTAGGGGTTAGTGGCGCTGGGGCCCACTGGTCAGTGTCAGGGGGTTGACTAACAGTGATTAGCGCTAATGATGTCCACCTGGCCGACGGGGCCCACGCGTCAGTGACCCTGGGGGGTCAAACCCCAGGTCAGACAGGTCAACCCCACCGGCGACAAGACGCCGGCGAGGCCCGAGACGGCGGCGCGTTGCGGGATCGCGCTACAGGGCACGGGCGAGGCCGTGCTTGGGCTCGTTGGAGAGCCCTTGCTCCCGCGCATCGAATGGTGGTGGTGGCCGTGCCTGAGGTGGCCGGAGTCGACGGCGGCGAGCTCGGCTGCGGCCGCCGGGGTTCGGTCGTGCACGGGAACGGGGTTAGAGCTCGAAGGCGAGCGAAGCGAGGCGCTAGGGATGCTCTACGGGGTCTTACGAACTCGTTGGACTCGCCGGGGTGACCAAATGGTCACCGGAGCTGCGTCGACGGCGAGCTCGGCGACGGCGGAGGTTCGGCCATGGTGGGGAGGAGGCTACGGTGAGGGAACGAGGGGGAGGAGAGGGGGAAACGGTGGCGTAGCTCACCGCGGTTGCAGTGGGCGTCGAAGCGGGCTCGGGGACGCGCTGGAGACGGCGAATCGACGGCGACGGTGGTCGGAGCCCGAGGAGGGGAACGGTGACGTGGCGGCGATGCAGGGCTTCCTGAGGCCCGTGGAGCGGTGGGGAGGAAGAGGGAGTCGAGGCAGAGCTCCTGAGCTAGTCGGGGAAGCGAGGGGTGGCCGGAGACGGTTGCTAAGGCGAACGGCGGCGGCGGTGGTGTTCGGCCGTGAGAGAGAGAGAGGGAGCAGCACGGGAGAGAGAGGGGGGGGATAAGGCCAGGGGATCGGGGCGGCACCGAGAAGAAGCGCCACGGCGTCGCGCTGGCGGGGGAGGCAGGCAGGCGAGCTGGTGGCGTGGCGCTCCGGCCGTGCGCGCGCGCCGGCCACACGCCTGGCCGACTGGCGCCAGGAGGACGACGGCGGTGGTGGGCTGGGCTGGCTTGCTGGGCCGGCCAGCTGGCTGGGCCGCACAGGGAGGAGCCCAGGTAAGCTCCTCCTGTTATTTCTTTTTCTGTTTTCTAATTTCTGACATTTGTTTTGATTTAAATAATATATTAAATCATTTATTTAACTTATGCCAATTTTTGCAGGAGCTATATATATTAATCCAGAGCTCTTTTATAAATGGCATAATATTTGGACATATATTAATATATATAATTAATATATTTCCAATGCAAATATTTATGCATTAATTCCAAATGCCCAAAATAAATGTCCATGAGCCACTAAAATTATTGGTTTGATTTTTATCTCTGTCCAATATTTTCAGAGGGCATCATGAGCATTTTCTTGGACCCTTTTGGAGAAATTTTTATTTGGATCATTTTCAAAATGATTCTGAGGGTTTCACAGATCCCCATTTCAAGTTAAATGGAAATTTTAAACATGATGCACACACTCTGATGCATGACTAGCTAGGGTGTGACAAAGCAGCCCAAGCAGGCGACCACGAAGAAGGGCAGGACCGCGCTGATTCCTCTGGGCAGTGCTCCGCCTTCGCCGACGACGTCCCGAGCGGCGCCGACCGCAAGTTCTCCTGCTCCCAAGAGCTCGGCACCAGCTGCTCCACCCCAGCGCCCGCTGATGAGCATGAAGAGGAGCTATGCCTTCGCCGGCCAGTAAGTCTCTCCCTTAACCTTGTTTGTTGGTTCTTGAAGCAATACTTAGCATATTCGCCTGTTGTTAGGCAGCAGCCTTCGAAGAAGCAGAAGGAGGGCACAGAGGTTGCCGCGACCGCAGGCACTGACGCGACCATCACGACTGTCACGCCCAATATGCGACCCTATCCTAAAGGAACTCGAAGGTCCCACCAAGGATAGAAGTGCATATTGGAGATGCTTTTTCAAGGTGGATATCATTACATCATACCATTACATAATAGATGGGAATACATGCAAGGCATACAATGCCACACGAATACAACATCATCATACATAAGAGCAACATCCGACTAGGGATGAAACATAAACAGAAGCTCAAATGACATCCACCCTGCTAGCCTAGACTGCTGACCTGGAACCTATCCCCTGACCGAAGAAGAAGCAGAAGAAGAACTCTAAAACAAGTAAACATCGCTCTCGCGTCATGATCATCGCATAACCGGTACCTGCAACTTTTGTTGTAGTAATCTGTGAGCCACGAGGACTCAGCAATCCCATTACCATGGGTATCAAGACTAGCAATGCTTAACTGGGTATGGAAAGGTAAGTAGTGAGGTTGCAGCAGCGACTAAGCAAGTATGGTGGCTAACATACTGTAGGATCGAAAGTATGTCTAGAGGGGGGGTGATTAGACTACTTGACCAAATAAAAATTTATCCTTTTCCCAATTTTAGTTCTTGGCAGATTTTAGCAACTTAGTATGATTCAAGCAATCTTAATAAAATTCAAGCAAGCATGCAAAGAGTATATGAGTAGCGGAAAGTAAAGCATGCAACTTGCAAGAATGTAAAGGGAAGGGTTTGGAGAGTGCAAACGCAATAGGCGACACAGATGTTTTTGCCGTGGATCCGATAGGTGGTGCTATCGTACAACCACGTTGATGGAGACTTCAACCCACGAAGGGTAACGGTTGCACGGGTCCATGTTGGGCTCCACCCACGAAGGGTCCACGAAGAAGCAACCTTATCTATCCCACCATGGCCGTCGCCCACGAAGAACTTGCATCACTAGTGGTAGATCTTCATGAAGTAGGCGATCTCCTTGCCCTTACAAACTCCTTGGTTCAACTCCACAATCCTGTCGGAGGCTCCCAAGTGATTTGGATTTGATGGAAAGAAGATTTGAGTGGAAGGCAACTTGGGGAAGGATAGAGATCAAGATTCATATGGTAGGAATGGAATATCTTGGCCTCAACACAAGTGTAGGTGGTTCTCTCTCAGAAAATGTATGCTGGAAGTGTAGGAACGTTTTGATGGCTCTCTCCATGAATGAAGAGGAGGTGGAGGGGTATATATAGCCTCCACACAAAATCTAACCGTTACACACAACTTGTCAATCTCGGTGTGACCGAATTGATAAACTCGATGGGACCGATTCAGCAAATCTAGTGATCGTTAGGATTTTCAGTGGGACCGACATGCAACTCGATAGGACCGATATGGTTAGGGTTAGGGCATAACGTAATCTCGGTGAGACCGATTACACAAACTCGGTGAGACCGATTTTGGTAATAAGCTAACCAGAGAGTTGGTCAGGTAAACTCGGTGGGACCGATTCGCTCATTTCAGTGAGATCGAAATGTTACAAAAAGGAAACAGAGAGTTTACATTGCAATCTCGGTGGGGCCGATCGCTCATCTCAGTGGGACCGAACCATTACGAAGGGAAACAGAGAGATTACAATCCCATCTTGGTGAGACCGAGATCCCCATCGGTGAGACCGATTTTCCTAGGGTTTCTGGCAGTAGCTATGACATCTGAACTCGGTGGTGCCGGATAGAAAGAATCGGTGGGGCCGAGTTTGACTTTTGGTTTAGGTCATATGTGAATGTGAGAAAGTAGTTGAGGGCTTTGGAGCATATTACTAAGCATTTTGAGCAAGAGCAAGAGCCTCATTAAGAAACACCTCATCCCTGCTTGATAGTATTGGCTTTTCCTATAGACTCAATGTGATTTTGGATCGCTAAAATAGAAAATGTAGAGTCTTAAGCTTTGAGCTTGAGCCAATCCTTTTGTCCTTAGTATTTTGAGGGGTCCACTTTTCTCACCCATGCCATGCCAATCATTGAGCTTTCCTGAAATATTTATCTTGAAATAGCATTAGCTCAATGAGCTATATGTTGTTAGGAATTATCAAAACCACCTAGGGATAGTTGCACTTTCAATCTCCCCCTTTTTTGGTAATTGATGACAACATATAGATCAAAGCTTCTACAAATCATAATAAGAGTGAAAAACATCGTCGCTTTGAGAACTATGTGAAAAGCAAGAGCTCCCCCTAAATTTGTGCATAGTTTAAGATTTGCTTTGGACTGCAAATGCACAAAGAGTTAGGAGCATGCGTTACTCTTCCATGTCACATACATCTTGGTGGAGCGCTCAAAATGATAATAATTAAATACATGCACTCATCACCAAGCAAAGTGAATGATCATATAGAGATATAAAAGGATAATGTCATCCAACAAGCATTAAGGTAGCATATGATCAAACACATGATCATCCAAGTATCTCACACAAGCATAGAGTATTTCAAACAATCAAATAACAAAGTTCAACCACCAAAAAAGCAAGACAAGAGAGAACAAAAGCAACACTCTCTCTCGAAGCCTATGATCTATACATTTTCTCCCCGTTTGGCAACAAGTTACCAAAAAGTTCATAAAGAATGCATAGTGCTAGATCGACTCTCAGGCTTGGCCTTCAGGTGGTGGTGTAGATAGAACTCCAAGGACAAAGGCATCAGTTGATGTGGATGGAGCTGGTGGAGTGGGTGCTGGAGCTGGATGCATAGAAGCTCTAGCTGGTGCAGATGATGTGGCTCTGGTGTCTGGAACAGGCACTGCAGCAGATCTCTGACTCCTGGGCACTCTAGCAAAAGCATCAGTGGTAGACTTGCCCTTCTTCTCCTGCACTTCATCCTGAAGTTGCTCAACAACTGACTGTATCTCTGTGACCTTCACATCCAAGTCATAGAACTTCTGCTCCATTATCCTCTCCAGGCTCTCCTGGTTTTGAGTCAGGGTGGCCAATCCCTTCTCAATCCTCAGAGTGGAGTCAATCAAGTAGCCAAGCTGATCTTGCTTGCTCTTCAGGAAATACTGAGATGCCTCATCAATGGTTGGCATCTTTGCAGCCTTTTCAGTTGTTGCCTTCTCCTTCTTTTCTTGAGGTTGCACAAAGGATGATTTATTCTCATCCATTACCACAATGTTGTCCTCAAAGTCTGGGTAGATGGGCATGTGATCCTTGTCCAAGAGATATGTGCCAGTGCCCATCTTAGAGTTAATTAGCTCCTGGATTTGTGGGGCATACCCACAACTTCTCTTTTCATCTGCAGCTGTCCTCTTGATAGTTTCCACAATTAAGCTCATGACTTTGAACTTTTGAGGCACATCAAATATGTGAAGCAGGTTAATTGCATGGCCTCTGATCATCTTGTGATCACCTGGCTTTGGCAATAGAGTATGCCTGAGGATCCAATTGATTGTTGGCAAACCTGACAGAAGGTAATGTACTGATCCAAATTTGTGTGTCTCAACAGCAGCATCTGGGATCTCCCTGTACATATGTGCCATGGAGTTGTGATCCTTCTTCTTCTTGGCATATACATCCAAGTCATCCTCATTCTCCTTAGGAGCATTGATCAATTTTGCCCATTCTTCAACTGTTGATTGGTACCTAGTACCTTCAGACATCCAGACAACCCTTCCATCTGGGTAGAAGTGAGCTGTGGAGTAGAACTGCATGATAAGCTCATCATTCCACTAGGTGAGCTTCTACCCAACAAAGTCCACTACTCCACCAGACTTGAAACTATCATAGACTCTAGGATAGTACTCTTCATTTTCCCTGATGTACTTCCAGTCCACCCATCTCATATCACAGACTATTGGCTTCTTGTCGAGCAACACTATCTCATAGAAGTCCTGCTGTTCCTTTGTATGGAACCTGTAGTCCACAGCAGTTCTCCTACTGACTGCATAGGGATCAGTCAATCTCCACTATCTGAGTCTTGCATCCTTCCTGAGCTTCATGTCCTCAGCTACTAGATGAACATCATTGTGATCTGGAATTTTTGGCTTCAGCTTCCTCAAGACATGTGACTCATCATCTTCTTCTTCATCTACAACAGCTTCAGGCACTGGGGCCTTGTTCTTCTCTCCAGCAGGAATATTCCTTGTATTCCTCTTAGGTGCAGACTTGGGCTTTGGAGCAGCAACTTTCGGAGCTTCTTTGGGCTTTGATGGAGCAACCCCTGACCTTATGGCATCTCCCATAAGCTTCTGAGCTTTAGGTGCTTGTGCAGCAACCTCTTCCTCTTCTTCTTCAGAGTCTCTCCTCATAGAGGGCTTGCCAAGTACTTTGGCAGTGGTGATTCTGACTCTCTTCTTCTTCTTGTCCTGGCCAGCAGCTTCATTTTCAAACTCAATGGTGAACTTCATGGTTTCACCAGTGGCAACCTTCCTAGGTTTGGAAGTGGGAATCCTTCTTGCAGGTGCCTTCTTCTGCATTCCTGGCTTGGTGGCAGCAGCTGTGCCATATTCCTTATTTAGAACTTTCTTCTTGGAAGTGGCCTCATCCTCAACAGCCACATAGTCTTCATCCTCAAAATCTGAGGTTCTCTTCTTTCTGGCCCTGGTGGCTACCTTTGGCAAGTTGCTGGGTGTGCTCCTGCTACCATCATCATAGCTGCTAGAGCGACTAGTGCCCTCACTTATCTAAACCTGTTCCTAAGACTTGTTCTGACTGTCACTCTGATCTGACATGATGCAAACACTGACAGTAGACCCTGTGAATAGATATAGATGAGATAGATAGGATGAGCATCACAAAGTACAAAGGTTTTTGCAAAAGAATGAGTCAAAAACTTAGTTTTAGTTTTCCAGAGAAAGCATTTCGGATCTACCGATTTGAAAACTTGGTGATACCGAAGCAGCTTTTGGAACCTAAACTAGTGAACTCGGTCAGACTGAGTCACAGTTCGGTGGCACCGAGACTGCTAGGGTTTCACAAAGTCCTGAACTCGGTCACACCAATTTGCAATTCTCGGTCAGACCGAGAATCACATGTGCAATGGCCTTAGCCAAATCGGTGGCACTGAGTTCTACAACTTTGTTGGTCCAAGGTGATTTCGGCAGAAACCTAACCCTAAATTTTCAATTCACAACTAAACTATGGAGCGATTTTGCTGGATAGGTTGGTCTCAACCGTGGCAAGATACATGGCAAAACAATGTGCTAGGAATCGGAGTAAGATTAGCACAAAGATCAAGTCCATACCCTAGGTGCAGCGATGGACTTGCTACGGCGGCAACGGCGGAGACGATTCCCGTTGACGGCGGTGGAGACCAGCGGCGGGAGGTAGCTGGCGACGAGGAGGACGATCCGGAGACCCAGGGAGGAAGCAGCCAGAGCGCGGGCGAAAGGGTTCGGAGAAATTTCCAAATTTTGGCCTGGGGATATATATAGCCTGACCCTGTCGGTGTGACCGAGTGGAACAACTTGGTGGCACCGAGATGCATAACTACAAGCAGTTACTGCAACTCGGTGTGACCGAGAAGGTCAAATCGGTTGCACCGAGATTGAAAACCTAGATCAACTTAGTGATCTCGGTATGACCAAAATGGAAGAATCGGTTAGACCAAAATGCACAAAGAAGTTTTGGAAGTTTAAGTCTATGGCGAATCGGGGACTCCGAGTGCTCATCACACAGAGTGGTTCGAATCTGTGTTGATCAAACTTTGTGATGTAGCATGAATAGAGTTTGAGACAAGAAAAGCATAGATAGCTAGAGAAGGTTCTAAGGCATTCTTGTCCATCCACTTGGCAAAAGAAAAGAAACCAAACAATCAAAACTACAAGTGGATGTCCTTGAATGAGTAAAATACGCAACCAACATGCTCACACAATAAAATGGCAAATGAAATATGTGGCAAAGCATGCACAACCAATCTAGCATCTATCAAGCAATTGGCGATGACTAGGTCATCTATATATGAGTATATTGACTTAGTAGTCAAATGAGAACATTTGATCATAGGTCATACTCATTGTTTAAGCACAAGTGGGGTTACCACTTTTACATAAAGCATTGTTGTGTTCACATCATTAGAGTTGCTTTGACTCAATTCTTTGAGTAGAGCTCCCCCTAGATGTGAGATCCCCCCTAAGAGGGATGAACTAACCTTGGGTTTTGTCGATGATGACTTCATGTAGGTGTTGAAGATGTGGATGCTCAAAGTTGATGTAGATCATTTGGAGCAATCCTTTGGAGTGAGTTGCACCTTCAATACCTACACGGGTTAGTCCCACAAGGAACAAATAAGGATATCCATAGACATAGAGTGATGCACACACAAGATGATGTCTATGAAAGCATTAGGTTACCTTGTCCCTTGTCTTACCAACAAGAGGGTTTGTGACTCCTTGAACTAGTGCAAGATGTGGAAGTTGATTGCACTTGTTCTTGCCAAAATGATAAGAGTGAAGTATGTTGGCAGAGTCACCCTCAAGAACTCTCTTGTTCTTATTCTTCGGGATCCACATCATCTTGATGGAATCCTCAGAGTTGTAGTCATACTTGATGAAGTAGAACTTGATGTAGTCTTGGGAACCCACTTGACCAAGGCCTTAGGAGCTTCTTCAAATGCATCAATCTCCTCTTGAAGCTTATCCTTGCCTTTTTGCTTGTGGTCTTGTGGTGGAAGATCATCTTGAGCTTGTGTCCCTTTGAAAGAAGTAGGATCATACTTATCTTGTTGAGGAACAAACTTCGTCTTGGGGTATTGATCTTCTTCCCACTCAACTCCATTAGCAATGAACTTTCGTTCAAAACCCACACCTTGGTTATTCCGGTGCCTTCCTTGCTTGCGTACAATTTCCTCGAATTGCTTACTCCTGGCAAGGCTCTTGTAAACACCTTTCTCTATAATTCCCTTCAATAGGCTATTTTCTTGCTCAAGTGTAACTTGGCTAAGAGAATCATTAGTGGAATCAAGAGAACTACTAGAAGCAACCACATTGGATTTAGCATGATTATTGTTACTACTAGAGGAAGAATCTTTCTTGTTCTTGTTACTAGACTTGACATGAGGAATGTAAGTAGATAAGAGTAAACGCTTGGCAATGTAAGAAATTTTCTTGCGAAGATCATCATTGATTGCCTTTAAGAACTCATGCTCTTGCTCAAGGTTGAGCTTTTCAAAGTGTAACTTCTCATGAGTCCTTAAAAGTTCTCGATGATCTTCTAAGATAGTTTCATGAGCTAACTTAAGGGTGTTCAGTTCTTTAGTTAGAAGCTCAATATTCTACTTATCATTGTCATTCGTTTTATTTTTATTAGCATGACTAATTGACGCTTCGTCATAGTATTCATCACTAGAGTTGTCAACAAGTAAATCATCATCACCTAACAAGTCATCTTCATCACTATTGAAATCAACATAATCGGGGTGTGATACCTTTGGGCCTTTAGCCATGAAGCATCTTCCAAGTCCTTAATTTGGTGAATCAAATATGTCGTAGGAGTTGGTTGACACAAGTGCTAGACCGGAAACACCTTCATCTTGAGTATATTTGGAGTCGGAGTGATAGCTACTCTCGGAGTGATTGTCGGAGTCGGATCCGGATACCCATTCACCAACATGAGCTTGATGTCTTTGTTTTGTGTAGCCCCTTGATGACTTGTCCTTCCTTTCCAAATACTTGCTTCTCCGGGATGTTCTTCGTTCATAACGATCATCTCTACTCCTTCTCTCTCTTGGTGATGATTCTTCTCTTCTACTTCTTTTTGGAAAGTCTTCTCTTCTTTTGTAAGGTGCCGTACACTCATTGGAATAGTGTTCGGGTCTACCACAATTGTAGCAATTACACTCTCGACTAGAAGATCTTTTGTCATTGTAAGACTGTCGGCGTTCTAGGAACGGGGGTCCCCAGACTTGCTTGTCTGCGTCCTGCGGCGTGGCTCAAGTAGTGGACCAGTACGGCCCATCTTCATCAGCGCAAGACTCAAGACCCTCCCGGGGCGGACGACACAAGACTTCCTCAGGGACGGCCTTGCCAGGTAGGCTCGCGAGGAGGCGGAGAGATCAAGGCAGGGTACCTCGCGAGGTGCTCGTGACGCAAGCCATGATGATCGAGACCAGGCGGGAGCCAGGTGGGCGTCGGCCTGCGCAGTGTCCTTGTTTCCTCCTTGGTTCAAAGGGGGCAAGCACAGGCGTGGAGTACCGAGGCATCAGGCAAAGGTTGCCATTTCAGTGCAATGAGACCAAGACCAGTAGAGCGATAGGACAGAGGTCACTGTGGAGCCCAAGACGGCGTCATCACCAGTGCATTTGGCAGCCGAAGACCAACTTTAGTCAGGATAACTTGTACTAGATGTTCCCCTTCAAAATGGCCGTTGTTGGCGCCCTTCCCGCTCAATATTTGGGAAGAGGACTAGGGCCTCTATATATAGGACTAGCCACCACAGAGGAGGGGGACGAGCTCATCGAGCACTCATTAGACCGAGAGGCGATCGAACTCACCCTAGCGGTTCATCTCTCCAGCCCAAGAACACCTCTCGCGAGGCTATTCATCCTTTGTACTGTTCATCATCAGCCCCTGAGGCAATCCACCACACCACACACTGGAGTAGGGTATTACACCACAATGGTGGCCCGAACCAGTATACATCTTGTGTCCCTCGTGTTGTTCATCGTTTAGCATAGATTCTTGTGAGGCGATCGGACGTGCATCGATAGGGGGAAGATCTTCGTGCGCACCCCAGAGTTCGAACCTTAAGGGTCTGCCGGAACCCAACATCCGACATTTGGCGCACTAGGTAGGGGTGCGTCGAAGCTCTCCCTTCCGTCGACCTGTTCTCCATCAGCATCGCGCTCTGACCTCATGGCAGGCAACTCACCGCTTGCTTCGGATGTCGACGCCGGCGCAGGGACCAGGGGGCTACGAGCCCTGGCCCTCACCTTGCGACAGTTGCGGTGGCCGAACAAGTTCAAGCCGGACATGCCGCTGCACTACGATGGCACGGCCGATCCGCTGGCCTTCCTGCTAGCATATGAAGAAGCCGTCCTCAAGGACGGAGGCAACGACAGGGTCATGGCTAACTGGCTGCCCATGGCCCTCACCTGCGTCCTGTGCATGTGGTTGCTCCACCTGCCAGCAGCTTCTGTGGCCTCCTGGGAGGAGTTGCGCAACCTCTTCCTCACTCATCATGTTGCGCCGGCTCCTCCAGTCATCGCAGCCCTCCTGGGCGGATCGCGGGCACCACCTTCGAGCCACCATGTCAAGCCATTCGTCTGCCAGATCGGCGCCGTCCTCATGCGCTGTGAAGCCCTCCCAGGCTGGGTGGCACCCAAGGCTGATTTGACCTTCAGCTCGGACGATGACCCCTCCAACACCGGCTGTTTGGGCGCACTCCCGATGCTATGCACCCCCACCATCTGCCAGGTGGCCATCACTAGGACCCTCATCGGCGGTGGTGCCGGCCTCAACGTGCTCTAGGTGGAGGCCTTCAGCCTCCTCCATGTGCCGATAGAGCGGCTCCAACCCAACAGGCCCTTCTCGGGCGTCGGAGGCAGTTCTACCGGCTCCCTGGGGCAGATCCGCCTCCCGGTGACCTTCGGCACTCACGACAACTTCCGCACGTAGCTGGTCGACTTCGACATCACCCCCATCGGCCTCCCGTACAATGCCATCCTCGGCTACCCAGCCATGGCCCAGTTCATGGCAGCGACTCACCCGGCTTACAACCTCATGAAGATGCCCGGGAGCAACGGCGTCCTTACCGTGTCCGGAGACACAGGGATGTGCTGCAGGCGCTCAAGCTCGCTTTCAAGACGGCCGTGGTGGCGTAGCCTGCCAGCGCAGATACCCTCGAGCCCAAGGGGGCTGTGCCGGCCAAGAAGAAGCAGCTATTCACCCAAGACAAGGAGGAGACCAAGAAAGTAACAGTCGACGAGGATGGATCCTCTGGCGCCACCTTCACCATAGGCGCCAACATCGGCCCTGAGCAGGAGGAGGCCCTAATGAAATTCCTGCGTGCAAAAAAGGAGGTGTTTGCGTGGGAACCTGATCAGCTAGCAGGGGTCCCAAGGGATGTGATTGAACACCATCTCAACGTATGCCCCAACGTGTGCCCCGTGAAGCAGAAGGCAAGGCGAGAGTCCACCGAGAAGCAGGCCTTCATCGTCCAAGAAACCCGCAAGTTAGAGGCAACATGCATCATCCGCGAAGTTCGCTATCCTGAATGGCATGCCAACCCTGTTGTTGTGCCAAAAAAGGGAGGAAAGGAACGCATGTGTGTCGACTTCACCAACCTCAACAAGGCCTGCCCTCAGGATCCATTCCTGCTCCCTCGCATTGACCAGATCATCGATTATACCGCCGAGTGTGACCTGTTGTGCTTCCTGGATGCCTTCTCGGGCTATCACCAGATCAAGATGGCGGTAGAAGATGTGGAGAAAACGGCCTTCCTAACTCCGTGTGGAGTATACTTCTATACCTGCATGCCGTTCGGGTTGCACAACGCGGGCGTGACCTTTCAGCGACTGATGCACATCGCCTTGGGCCGGCAGCTCGGGAGGAACGCCGAGGCCTACGTCGATGACATCATGGTGAAGTCTCGGGAGGCGAAAACCCTGATACATGACCTGGAATAATCCTTTGCGAGCCTTTGTGAAGTGGATCTGCGGCTCAACCCGGAGAAGTGCGTATTCGGAGTCCCCTCGGGCAAGCTCTTGGGCTTCCTCGTGTCCCACAGGGGCATCGAGGCTAACCCAGAGAAGGTCAAGGTAGTCGAAGACATGAGTCCGCCGAAGACCCTCAGAGAAATGCAAAAGCTCACCGGGCGAGTAACCGCGCTGGGACGCTGCGTCTCCAAGCTCGGGGAGTGAGCACTACCCTTCTTCAAGCTCATGAAGAAGAAGGGCCTGTTCGAATGGACGGAGGAGGCTAACAAGGCATTCCAAGATCTCAAGAAGTACCTTACCAGCCTTCCGGTGATGGTAGCTCCACGCCCTCAGGAGCCCTTGGTGTTCTACCTTGCAGCCACGCCCTACTCCACCAGCGCAGCCCTGGTGGTGGTTAGGAAGGAGCATCGGGCCAAGGCCATGCCAGCCGCAGCCCCGGCCGGGGTGGAGCAAAGCCAAGAATGCCTCGCGAAGACCACGACCATAGCAAACAGGGATCAGCCTCAGTACGGGGGCGCACCCAGAGCGGAGGAGGCCCCGCCAGGCGACCAAGCGCTGGGGGCTCCGTCGCCTCGGGAGGCACCTCGACCTCCGGAGGACGCAGGCCGCGCCAGCACCCTCAACCTCGTCGAGCATCCTGTGTACTTCGTTAGCACGATGCTGCGGGATGCAAGGGCGTGATACCCCATGCCCCAGAAACTCCTCCTTGGATTGCTAGTGGCCTCACGCAAGCTATGGCACTACTTTCAAGGCCATTCCATCAAGGTCGTCTTGGCATATCCCTTGGAAAGGGTACTTAGGAACCCCAACTCAGCTGGAAGGGTCGCTGAATGGAACATCGAGTTGCAAGCATTTCAGCTATAATTCAGCACGACCAGAGTAATCAAGGGAGCCGCACTCAAAGATTTCATGGCAGAATGGACGGAGGCACCAGTGCTCAAAGCGGGCGAGGATCGGTTGCTTTCCCCAGGAAGTGAAGTGCCGGACGGCTGGGTCATGTACTTCGGCGGGGCGTTTTTGCGACATGGCGCAGGGGCTGGCGCAGTGCTCATATCTCCCACTCAGGACAAGCTCTACTATAACATGTAGCTCTGCTTCCAGCATGGAGACAAGGTCTCCAACAACATAGCAGAATACGAGGGCCTGATAGCAGGCTTGAAAGCTGCAGCCGCCTTGGGGGTAAAGCGCCTCATCATCAAGGGTGATTCACAACTCCTCGTCAACTTCTCCAACAAGGTGTACGAGCCGAAGGACGAACACATTGAAGCATATCTTGCGGAGGTCCGCAGGATGGAGAAACAGTTTTGCGGGTTGGAATTGCAGCATGTGCCTCGCGGCACCAATCAAGAGGCTGATGACATCGCCAGTAGGGCGTCCAGGCGGTTGCCTCAGGAGCCTGACGTCTTCGAGGAACGACTCTTCAAACCTTCAGCGGCACCATCACTATCAAGCACAGCGCAACCTTGGGAGGAGCTCCCTCAACCGCCTGCCTCGGGAGCCCTGGCCTGTGGCCCGACCTCAGGAGCGCGCCTGCTCCTGGCGCTGGAGCCTCAGGAGGGATGTTGGACCGCGGAGTTCAAGAATTACTTGATGCAAGGGATTCTGCCAGAAAAGGAGGAGGACGCGGAACGCGTGGCGTGGCAGGCCACGGCCTACTGCATCCAAGACGGAGAGCTCTATCGAAAGCGGTCGAATGACGTTTCCTTGCGTTGCATCTCCAGGGAGCAAGGGAAAGAGTTACTAGCAGACATTCACGGTGGAGACTGTGGGCACCACTCATCTTCACGGACACACGTCAGCAAGGCGTTTCGCAGCGGGTTCTATTGGCCAACAACACTCAATGACGCAATTGAGCTGGTGAAGGCTTGTGAAGCCTGTCAATTCCATGCCAAGGAGATCCATCAGCCAGCTCAGGGCCTTCAGACCATTCCCCTTTCATGGTCGTTCGCTGTTCGGGGACTGGACATCCTTGGCCCATTCCCTTGTGAGCCAAGGGGCTACCGCTACCTCTACGTCGCCATTGACAAGTTCACAAAGTGGGCAGAGGTGGAAGCTGTCCACACCATCCCATCTGGCTCAGCGGTCAAGTTTATCAAGGGCCTCGTGAGCCGTTTTGGGGTGCCTAATCGCATCATCACCGACAACGGTTCACAGTTCACGAGCAATATCTTCAAAACATATTGTGCTAACCTTGGAACGCAGATATGCTACGCCTCGGTGTCACACTCTCGGAGCAACAGCCAAGCTGAACGCGCCAACGCGGAGGTCCTAAAAGGCCTCAAAACCCGGACCTTCAAGAAGAAGCTGGAGGCCTGCGGCAGGGGCTGGCACGATGAACTTCAGTCCATGCTATGGTCTATCCGCACAACCACTACCAAGTCGACCGGGGAAACCCCGTTCTTCCTCGTCTATGGTGCTGAGGCGGTCCTTCCTCACGAGGTCAGGCATCGCTCCGCGCGGGTCCTGGCTTTTGATGAAGCACAGCAGGACGCCATGCGGGGGGTGGACCTCGTGCTGGGAGAGAAACGCCGTTGGGCGGCTACGCTTTGGGCTGCAAGATACGAAAAGGCACTGCGGCGGTACCACTGCCGCAGCATCCGCCCCAGGACCCCGAGGTAGGTGACCTCATGCTCAGACGGGTGCTCTCCAGGGAAGGGCTGCACAAGCTCTCGCCCATGTGGGAGGGCCCGTTCAAGGTTGTTCATGTCTCCAGGCCTGGCGTCGCACGCTTGGAGACTCAGGAGGGGGTGCCCATCCCGAACGCATGGAACATCTAGCACCTCCGGAATTTCTACCCTTGAATAAAGGCCCAGCGCCTGTAAAGAAGGCCCTGCGCCTGTGAAGCTAGACGAACCGAGAAAGGCCTGGTGCCTGTGAAGAAGGCCAACGCCTGTGAAGCTCATCGCCCCGAGAAAGGCCCGGAGCCTGTGAAGAAGGCCAATGCCTGTGAAGCTCACCGCTCGTTACACTCTCACGAAATAATGAGTTGGGGCTCTACATGCCCCGGAGTCTTCGGAGAGCCTCCCTCGGGCCTCGGGGGCTCCCGCCCATGCCCAGTGGCAGCACTTAGCTCCGCGCTAGTGAGAAGACATCGAAGACTAGATTAGGTGCCGGATGCGGCTTTATCATTTGCTTTCTGTAGTTGGCTTGTTCGTCCCTATTTGAAGTTTTATTGGGGTTGCTTTTAGCCTTGGTGCCGTCCCCGACCTGTGACTCTTTGTCTTTGTCGCCTACTTGACTCGTTTTCTCTCTCGCAAGTCTCGCGAGGGGGCTACACGGGTGCCCTCACGAGTGTTTTTTGACCCAGTCTTATGAGGCTTTCCTATCCAAGTCCACCACGGGAGCACTCCTCCCAGTCCGTGCCCCACGGGCATCGCGACACGAACAAATGACCTGAGTCGGTTGCCCTCACGACTGAAACCGGAAGTTGCCTCTCCTAACTAATTCTTGCAGGCCACAAAGCGCGCGACGACGCCTTAGCCTCGAGAAGCGAAGACTGCGGCAAGTCCCCCCGAGCTAAGTAATTCCTACGCGCGAGCACGCGGCGCCAAAACACAGCACGAGAATAACAAAAATAGCATAATAGTTAACAGCAACAGTCCAGCACGCCCCTGCGGGGCCCTACACTAGTCTCTCTTTGCGCATGAAAGGGAGGAAAGCAAAATAGACATGGCTAGCTCGGCACCGACTCATGGTGAGGGCTCGTACTGCCTCCGGAGCTCAGTCAGACCCCTCCCCACGCTTCACCGAGGTGCGATGGCAGGCTGACCCGCTACCTCCCTCAAGGCGGGCGCGACGGCGCGGAGGCTGGTCGCGGCCACCGCTGGAGGAGCTGCTGTCCAAAGGGGAGCCACCAAGGCTTGGTGTCATGGCCCCGACTCAATGCCACATCGATCTAGCATGTAACACCTCATATCACTTTGCGGCCTCACGCACGGTATTCCCACGGGTGTCGCCTTACCTTTGCCCGGGACCGTTTGCGCCTTTTGGCACACGTATATGACAGTGTCGCTAGCATCCATATGATAAGGAGCCCGGGCTGACATGGCTAGTCGTAAACCCAAAGTGGTACTAACTTACAGGGACAGGCATCCATGACCCAGCATCGAACGTGTCGGTCATCAGTGAGTGAATCCAGGCTGTAGCACTGGGCTAGCAGGACTCCGGTGAACCAGGCTGTAGCGGGCTAACAGGACTCCGGTATTCATCGTGTGACATTTCCCCGAAGGGACAGACACAGGAACGAAGAAGGACACATGCCGGCCAGCCTAAGTGTTCCGGAGCAGTAGCAAGCTACCATGGCTCAGTAGAAACACTAGGAGACATTTCCCGGTAAGAGAGGCTACTAAGGATAAACAACTAGATAGCCAGATCCCACACATACCAAGCATTTCAATAACATACACACAATATGCTCGATATGTCACTACTAGGAAAAGGGCTATAGATGGGATTGACACTAATGGCGCACCAGAAAGATGGTGCGCCATTAGTATATACTAATGGCGCACCACAATCTGATGCGCCATTAGAGTTTAAACTACTAATGGCGCACCATGCTAAGGGTGCGCCATTAGTATCAAATTTTTTTTAACTAGTGCGCCTGTCCAAACATACTAATGGCGCATCCGGGCAAAGTGCGCCATTAGTAGTTGTAACTACTAATGGCGCACCAGGCAGCAGGTGCGCCATTAGTATAGAATTTTTTTTTGAACTAGTGCGCCTATCCAAACATACTAATGGCGCATCCTGCCCAAGTGCGCCATTAGTAGTTGTAACTACTAATGGCGCACCAGGCAGTGGGTGCGCCATTAGTATAGAATTTTTTTTTGAACTAGTGCGCCTATCCAAACATACTAATGGCGCATCCTGCTTAAGTGCGCCATTAGTAGTTGTAACTACTAATGGCGCACCATGCAAGAGGTGCGCCATTAGTAAGTGGGCAGCAACAAGATATTTGGGACAGCCTCTCCTACCCACACACTCACTTTCTCCCCACTTCATTCTCTCCACCTCCTCCTTGTCTCGGGTGCCTCCTCTTTTTCACCTCATTTCCACCATAGATTCATTCAAATTAAGTGGTTAAATTACCTTGTTTTAATAGGTAAGTAAGGGGGGAAGCTATATTTAGGTTGTTCTCCTTACAACAATGTGCACATGCACTTTTTACGGCCTAGCTAGATCTATGTATGTTCGTGGTGTTGCATATGTTTGTGGTGTTGCATATGTGTTTGTGTTTGGAGGTGTACCGGTATTTGATATGCGATAGTTGCCAATATTTTGCCGGAATGTTGATTCATTTCCGTTTCGGCGAGAATTTTGGCATTAAGCATTCTTTTTGGTCCTATTTTTAGGGAAAGTCATGCCAAATTTTTGTTTGGTTCTAAAATATCGTTTTGCTCTACCCCGCAGGCGACCATGGTCCGCACGATGACCGAAGGCATCGTGAATAGGTTTTTGAGGTCCGCGAAGGCCGAGATGCTTCAAAAGAACGAGACGGAGATAAGATGTCCGTGTCGAAGATGCAAGCTGAAGAGCCTTATTGCGGACCCGGATTCCGGGCAGGTGCGGGACCACCTGCTGTTGCGTGGTTTCATGGATGGCTATCGGTGGCAAGGTGATGAAGATGACTACGAAGTCGTCCATGCGGGCCGGGCAAGAAATGAGGAAGGGCAGCAAGACAACCACCGCGGCTCGGGCGGGCGAGAAGACGAAGAATCCCCAGGAGATGATCACGACTGTGATGCTGTACACAGTCATCATGTAGAAGATGCAGGACATGATGATGAGGAAGATGCCGGAGCAGGCGACGGGCATGATCATGAAGATGATGATGCCGGTGGAGCAGACGACGCTGGACCATCGATGGGCTGGGTGCAGGACCCTCATATTCAAGAGCTGCTTCTCAAGCAGACGGATAACGCAAGAGCTGCCGCCCGAGAGAAAGCCAAGATGGATCAACTTGAGTTAGACGCGGTTACTCCATTGTATGAAGGATGCAGGCCCGAGGATACCCGCCTGAAAGTAACGCTCATGGCCCTGGAGATGAAGGTAAAACACAAAATGACCGACGCATGCTTCGACGAGAACATGTCATTCTGGCACGAACGTCTTCCCAAGGGGAACAAGTGCCCGACCAGTTTGGAGGAGGCGAAGAAAATCGTGTGTCCTCTGGATTTACCGCACGTGAAATACCATGTGTGCATGAACAATTGCATCATTTATCGGGACAAGCACGCGGAGTCTACAATATGTCCGGTGTGCGGTGTCACTCGATACAAGAAGAGGAAGAAAGCTCCTCGAAAAGTGGTGTGGTACTTTCCGATCACTCCTCGTCTGCAGCGGTATTTCGCGGATCCTAAGGTAGCAAAGCTCCTGCGTTGGCACGCGGATAGGGAGGAGAAGAAGCGAGAAGATGACGCAAATGATCCGGAGATAGATAAAAAAGACAAGATGCTGAGTCACCCTAAGGATGCGAGCCAGTGGCAAGCATTGAACTTCGAATACCCAGAATTTGGGAACGATCCAAGGAACATCGTGCTGGGCGCGAGCACCGATGGAGTCAATCCGTTTGGCAGCCAGAGAAGCACACATAGCACCTGGCCTGTGTTTGTGTGGATGTACAACCTTCCCCCCTGGTTGTGCATGAAGAGGAAGTACATTCACATGAGTATGCTAATTGAAGGGCCGAAACAACCAGGGAACGACATCAATCTGTATCTGGGGCTGCTGAAAGAGGAGCTTGACACGCTGTGGAAAACGCCAGCCAATACGTGGGACGCCGCAGAGAAAGAATATTTCCCTATGAGAGCCGCACTGCTCACGACGGTGCACGACTATCTCGGTTACGGATATCTTGCGGGGCAGGTAGTCCACGGATTTTCTGGATGCGTAAGGTGCATGGATGACACAACGTATCGCCAGCTAGATAGAGATCCCGGGTCTTCGAAAACCGTGTTCATGGGACATCGAAGGTGGCTTCGCGACGATGACCCGTGGAGGAAACACAAGGATCTGTTTGATGGTGAAACCGAACCCCGAAAACGCCCGTGTACGAGGAGCGGCGAGGAAGTAGACAAGCTGTTGAAAAATTGGAAAGACTGCCCACTGCCGGGAAAGAAGCAAAAGGCGCCAGAGCCGGGAAAGAAGCGAAAGGCGCCAGAGCCGCTGCTGAAGGTATGGAAAACGAGGTCTGTTTTCTGGGACTTGCCGTACTGGAAGATCCACCGTGTGCCTCACAGCCTTGATGTCATGCATATCATGAAGAACGTGTGCGAGAGTCTGCTTGGTACCCTGCTCAACATGCCAGAGAGGACCAAAGATGGGCCGAAAGCAAGGACATCAGGCAGGAGCTTCACGCTATATATGATGATGATGATGATGATGATGATGATGATGATGAGGCAAAGCAGGACACAGAAAGTCGTCGCAAAGGCAAAAAGGCCAAGAAGACCGGAAATGACTACCCTCCCGCGTGCTTCACTCTAAGTCAGGAGGAGATCGAGCAGTTTTTCACCTGCCTCCTAGGAGTAAAACTTCCTTACGGTTACGCGGGGAAGATAAGCAGATACCTAGACCCAGTGAAGCAGAAGTTCAGCGGGATGAAGTCTCACGATTGTCACGTGCTGATGACGCAGATACTTCCAGTTGCAATCCGTGGGATCATGGACGCGCACGTCCGTGAAACGCTATTTGGCCTATGCAACTTCTTCGACGTCATCTCTCGGAAGTCGATTGGCGTGAGGCAACTCAGAAGGCTACAGGAAGAGATCGTGGTGATACTATGCGAGCTTGAGATGTACTTCCCGCCCGCATTCTTCGACGTTATGGTGCATCTGCTGGTCCATATAGTGGAGGATATCATCCAACTCGGGCCGACGTTCCTGCACAGCATGATGCCGTTCGAAAGGATGAATGGTGTCATCAAAGGATACGTTCGCAACATGTCACGTCCAGAAGGAAGCATAGCCAGGGGCTTTCTGACCGAAGAGTGCATCTCCTACTGCACGAATTATCTAGGCATCGAGAACCCCGTTGGTCTGCCCGTCAACAGGCACCTCGGCAGGCTCGCTGGATGGGGTCACCGTGAGGGTCGCCGCGAAATGCATGTCGACTTCGAGGGTCGACTCGCCGACTTTGAAAGAGCAAACCTAGTCGCGCTACAACACATAGACGTGGTCGATCCTTGGGTGGTAGAGCACAAAACCTTTATTAAAAAGACGTACAATGACCGAGGCCAACAGAGGACGGACGGAGATACACTCAAAGAGCACAACTCATGTTTCACGCGTTGGTTCAAGCATAAGCTTCTGTCGTACCCTTTACATGAGGATTCTTCCGCGGAAGAACAACTCATATTCGCCTTGTCACAGGGCGCCGAGCACAACCTGATGACCTATGAGGCGTACGATATCAACGGCTACACATTCTACACCGAGGCCAAGGACATGAAGAGCGATGGTTATCAGAACTCCGGGGTAACGATGGAATCCTACACCGGTAACGACAAGGACAGATACTACGGAAGGATCGAGGAGATCTGGGAGCTGAGCTACGCTGGAGAGAAGGTCCCGATGTTCCGTGTCAGATGGGCCAAGAACGTCATAAAAGAAGACCGGTATTTCACCACCATGGTTATACCCGAAGCCAAATCCAAGACCGCGGGCGCAAACGTCACCGCGAAAAATGAGCCATGGGTACTGGCTTCCCAAGTGGACCAATGCTTCTTCATTACCGACCCGCCAAAGCCCAGTCGTGTTGTCGTGAGGAGAGGCAAAAGGAAGATCATCGGAATGGATGGAGTAGCCAATGAGCAAGACTTCGACAAGTACGGCGACCCGAGGATCGAACATGACGACGATGATGAAGTAGCAGCATACACCACAAGAAGAAGCAGGACCACCCTACCTAAAGGACGTCCGTTCCACAGAAGAACTCCATTTGCGAAAAAGAAGGGCAAGAAGATTGTGAACAGATAGCTAGCTAAGATCGATTGTATTTAAATCGTAGCCTTCATTTCTCGATTGTATTTCATGGGTACTTTTTGAACTATCATGAATATTTTTAAATTTCATGGACACTCGATCTCGATCCCCCTCCATCTCGATCGCTATCCCACCTCGCCAGATCCGGCCCCCCTCGCCGCCGAGCACCCCCCAGTCCACCGGCCGCCGCCGCCGACCCCCCGCACCCTCGATTCCCCTACTCAACCGCCGCCGCCGACCCCCCGCACCCCGCGCACCGTCTTATAAAAAAAATTAGTATCAAACAGCTTTTTAAATGCTACTGTCTTATAAAAAAATATTACTGTTATTATTTAAACAAGTTTGAACATATTTAAACATAAATAAGTATCAAACAGCTTTTTAAATGCTAAAAAAAAATTTGTGGAGCCTGGGAGTCGAACCCAGGACCTCTCGATCCCCCTCCATCTCGATCGCTATCCCACCTCGCCAGATCCGGCCCCCCTCGCCGCCGAGCACCCCCCCAGTCCACCGGCCGCCGCCGCCGACCCCCCGCACCCTCGATTCCCCTACTCAACCGCCGCCGCCGACCCCCCGCACCCCACGCACCGTCTTACAAAAAAAATTAGTATCAAACAGCTTTTTAAATGCTACTGTCTTATAAAAAAAATATTACTGTTATTATTTAAACAAGTTTGAACATATTTAAACATAAATAAGTATCAAACAGCTTTTTAAATGCTAAAAAAAAATTTGTGGAACCTGGGAGTCGAACCCAGGACCTCCTGGTGTGAGAACTGGCTGCTGACCAGTCGAGCTAGTAGAGTGGGCTTGACATAGATGGGTTCTGGTACTACATAACCTTTTGGCTCGAGCTGAAATAAAAAAAATACTAATGGCGCACCACGGTGAGGTGCGCCATTAGTATGGACATGCTAATGGCGCACCACGGTCAGGTGCGCCATTAGTATTGTGGCCCCCCTTCGCCCGATCCCCCTTCGCCCGATCCCCCTTCGCCCGATCCCCCTCGCCAGTTCTCTCCCTCTCGATCCACCGCCACCGCCGCCGCTGCCCTCGCCCTCGCCCTCGCCCTCGCCCTCTCCCTCCCTCGCCCTCTCCCTCCCTCGCCCTCTCCTCGCCCTCTCCCTCCCTCACCCTCTCCCTCCCTCGCCCTCTCCTCGCCGCCCGGACGCCGCGCCGACGCCGCCTCGACCCCGCCCCGACCCCGCCGCCCGGACGCCGCCCCGACCCCGCCGCCCGGACGCCGCCCCGGACGCCGCCCCGACCCCGCCGCCCGGACGCCGCCCCGGACGCCGCCCCGACCCCGCCGCCCGGATGCTGCCCCGCCACCCCGACGCCGCCTCGACCCCTGCCTCTCTACGAGGAGGTAACCCTAACCCCACCCGCTTATGTTGCAATTTTCACGCCCTACCCAACCTGTGAAGTGCAATCTGCTGTCATAAACTGTGGCCTGTCACTATCCCATTTCATGCCATGCTAGTAACTAGGGTATTTTGGTGTGCATCTGACAAGACCTAGGCTCTAAATTGTAATGTTCATATTGGCACCAATCCTGACTGCCACTATTGGTCTCATTGGTTTACTACTTTATTTTATCTTAATGTGATCAATTGTAGAAATACATCATATGTAAGATGCTATACTAAATACAACATATCTTCGCAGAGTATGCAAGCACCTTGCTGTTTCCCCCATTTCTGTGCTTGTGTGGAACGGAGAATGTAGAATAGGTTGCACATGCTTGAATATCTGGGGTAGGATTGTTTGCTTTGTCTAGTTCTTGCCAACAGATAGGACTTCATTTCTGTTTCATCAGGGCATGCAATAAACAAACACTGGATATGTCTGATTGGCTGCTAGTTACATAGTGTATGATCTATGCTTATGTTGCATTTTTTCATACACTACAGTACTTGTTGAATGCAATCTGTTGTCATAAAGTTTGATTTGTCCATGCCCTATTTCATGTTGTGTGAATAACAAGGGCATTTAGGTGTGCATTTGACAAGATCTAGGTTCTAAGTTGTAATGTTCAGATTGGTGGTAGTCCTGCTTGCCTTTGTTGCTCTCATTGGTTTACTATTTTACTTTATCTTCTTTTGATCATTTGTAGCAACTAGCAATACAGCAGATACAAGATGTTATACTTCATGCAACATCTCTTCGCTACGGATGACTCTAATACCTTTTTGCTCTCCGCAGGTCTTATTCCAGTTGGTCCCCAAAGCTCAAAGCTGACAAGGTGAGTAGTAACCTTTGTACTTAGTTGTATTCTGTAGAGGTGTTTTTGACGACTTCATTGTAAAATGTGGTGCATGAAAAGATTATCTTTATTTCCTAGTTTAAGATGTACTGAGTAGGTTTGATTGAGTGCATGATCAGTATTTACACCGCTTGATCGAAACAATTCCGTCTTATTGCTCTCTTGGTCATCAACGTTTCTGCCTATGAGTTCGATCTTCTACCAACTGGTAGAGAATAACATCTCACCACTGATGATAATGGTGTTCTAGCATCGCACATTGCTGCATTAAACAAGTTGGGTACAATAATAGCCTTTCATAACTAAAAAATATCGACAGCAGTAATTGTTCTAAGATGGTTCAGGATAGTGGATCTTAGGCATTACATTTTTCTTTTTGATGAAATAGGAATTATATTTAAGCTGGCAGTACAGTAGGCATAACCTTCTACCTCACTTAAACAGTTGACAATTCTTTACCTTAGTCTTTGCATCCCATCAGCAAGCTTTTATTGGTGGCTCACCAAAACCAAACATCTAAAGGCATCCTCCTAGCCTCCTGGTACATCAATTTCAAGGTAGGCGAACCATGGTTCCATTTAACCAAGTGAACTTCCTTTTCTTCTTGCTAGGAGTTGAAAATTTGGCATTTGTGGTTGTGACGGTTAAATGAATAACTTATGTGCACAAGTGCAGCAGAAAATTTACAACAGACTAATTAGATTCATTTTTCTTTTGTTTGAGAGAGAGTTAGCTGGAATTTTTGAATAAAACGTAAGTCTAATCCCAGCGAAAAATTCAAGCTATCTTAACCTCCAATTGTGATCAAGTAAACTCAATATTTCTGGGACAGCTAGAGTATCCATCGATCATATTTGAACCTAATACCAATTCATTCATCTCCATACCACTACAGACACAACAGAACAGAGGCACTTCATCACCCATGGCTGAGAAAGCAAGGTAGAATCACCACTGCATACATACTATTTCTCTTTTTTTTCTGTTCTTTTCAGATCAATATTTTATGTGATCTTTCATGTCTTTTATAACAGGGAAAATGGTTGTATATGATAGACATCGAACCGTTTCTGTAAACTGAGTACTAACTGAGTTCCCTAAAAAAAGAACCTTAGTACTAACTGAAATATGATGGAACAGAAAATACAATGAAATCAATACGGAACATGCTAGATAAATATTGCCATGAAACCAGATGACACTGATAATTTTAGTGGAAAATAAAAGACTCTTCTGTTATTTTTAGTGAAAAGTTGGTCCATCGACCACTCACATATCCAATTTCCATGATCCTCAACGGAAGTCAGAAACACAACATATCCATGGACTTCTCATTGTTCAAAATCTTCTCTTAGGATTAACCACAACAGCATATCGGGGGTTCAGGAATCAAAATATCAGTTACATCAAGAGTTAGCAATGACCAAACTGGCATGTACCAGAGACACTATAAAAGATAGCCAACATCCAGTTAGGCCAACATAACAGTGAACAAAACTACTGTCGATCAGCTCAGTTAATTCAGTTAGGCACACAAATTTCAGAACTTTTGTGTGCCCTAGTACTTGGTGTTTGTAGAAAACCAGGAGTGTCAATGGGACTAGAATTCACTTGTTCTTATATGGGTTTGTAAAACTTGTTCATGTACTGAACTACTAATGCCTTGTGATGCTCTGAATTACTTGTGATGCCTCTGAATTACTTGTGATCACATTGAGAAAGACTTGTAAAGATGATGATCATCTTTAACAGAAAACAATTTGTGATGATTTTGCTAGTTTGCTGGGTTTTGTCTCCGACCATCGTGTCATGATGATTTTGCAGGTACCCCGAGAGGCCCTTGAGTTTGCCGGAATGTCGATTAACTTCCGTTCCGGCAAATTCGGGTACTCCATATGTCCTATTTTCAGCAAAGGTCATGCTGAAATTTTCCGTGAATTTTAGCATGACTTTGCTAAAAATAGGACATATGGGGTACTTGTGACTAATGCATGGGCCGGGGTATCTTAGTAGTTAATTAAGTAGGATCAAGTGCCCCGGCGTACTTGTGACTAATGCATGGCTTTTAGGGTCCCTCGGTGTCGATAAAAACCGAAATGATGAAAAGTTAGGCTTTTAGGGTGCCTTGGCGTCGAAAAACCCTCAATGATAAAAGCTTAGATTTTAGGATGCCTCGGTGTCGACAAACCCTAAATGATGAGACCATGATCTTGTTCTTGACAATAACCAACTTTTTGACCAAACTTTGTTTCTATTTAGAGAGAAACATGGCCCACAACAATGAGGCCGGGGGTTCGGGCGGCAAGGCATTCTGGGAGCTGTCCCAGGAGATGGAGGAACAACCTCACTTGTATGAGGCCGCCGCCTTCCCCACCGATCCTGAGACCACGGATGGTGCCGCCGAGGATGACCACACTGATGCCACCACTGATGGTGCCGCCGAGGATGCCACCACTGATGATGGCGGCGCACGCACAGATAGCAGCCAGCCGAAGAGGCAACGGAAGGACCGGCGCCCGATCGTGCTCCGCACCCTCAAGGAGGAAGTTACTGAAGTGGACTCCAACGGGAATCCAACGGCGCCCGAACGAATAGTCAAGGGGTACTCGCTTCAGCTCGGGTGCATTGTCCGGAGCACCGTCTCGATCAACACCGAGAACCTGAGGCATCCTGACCGGGGGAATTTGCGCCACCTCCTCTTCACGAAGCTGCACGAACGATACAAGTTCCCCGCTGAATTCGAAAACACAAGCCTCAAAGGGAATAAAGTGAACAATGCTGCCCTCACGAAGATGAGCAAGGCCCTGTCTACTTGGAAAAGCAATGTGAAGAGAATGATCGAGAAAGGTGAGAGTTATGAGAAGATCAAGGAGAAAAATCCTTCGATCACCGAAGATGACTACAACGACTTCAAGATCAATTGCTCGAGCACCGCAAGCTCCCAATCAAGTGAGTGGGGGAAACAAATGCGGGAGCTGAACATAGGGGAACACACACTCGGTCCCGGCGGTTACAGAGTGGCGGAGCCTATATGGGACAAGGAGGAGGCGGACCGTGCCGAGCAAGGCCTACCGCCCCTCTTCGATAAATACGGTGACAAGCAGACCAGGAACTTTGTCAGGGCCCGGTACAAGAAGGACCCGAAAACAAAGGAGCTTACCACGGATCTGAAGACCAGGCGGCTTGAGCTTGTTCTGGTAAGGAATACACCCCTGCGTAATTAGCTCCATATGGTTGCATTCTAATTAATGAAGCCGAATTTCTAAATGGTTCACATTCCTTCCGCAGGCGACTGAAAGCAGTAGCACGGGGTCGACTCAGAGCAACCCTTGGGACACCACTCTAAATAGGGGGTTGAATATAATGAAGAACAAGGATAAGCTTAGTAAGCCGACGTCAGCTGGTCGTGTGGCCGGCAAAGGCTTGTCGACAAAATGGGGGTCATACTATACCGCTGGTGTGCGGAAGGAGAAAAAGACCAGCTCGGGAAGCCAGGCGCGAGAGGTTCAAGAACTCAAGGCACAGGTGGCGCGGATTCCGGAGATTGTCCAAGAGCAAGTGGAACAACGACTCGGAGCGACGATCACCGCCCTTGTGCCTACCTTGATCTCGGGGTTGAGTGCGTGGATTGCGGGCGGCCAACAGGGGCCGCCCCCGATTCCTAGCTTCACGGCCAGCAACTCGCATAATGCGATGGCGGGGCCATTGGTGCCTCCGGCGGAGGCGGCATTGGTGTCTCCGACGCCGGCACGGGAGCTTAATGCACCCGGGTGTACGCCGGCCGGCACCTCTTCAGCAAGCGGCCGCTCCGTCAACTGCACGCCCGCCGTTGGCGGTGCCTCGACATTAGCCGAGCTCGACGTCATCATCACGGTAACTAATTAAGCCTCTCTCGGCCGAGGACTTCATCTCCTTGCCTTTGACTGGGCATCCCTGACGCCCTACATGTTTTCGCAGGGCGCCGCCGACGTTCCGTGCACTCTCCTCCACTTCGTGAACAACGAGTTGGTCGATGTCGCCAAGGGCAAAATCGTTCAACCGGGCAACCCCTTGTTCCACGGTACCCAGATGCCACCCAACTTGTTTAGGGTTCAACTGGTTCGGGTGCTGCCAGGCTGCGACGACTTGTTACCTCCGATTCGACCCGTCGGGGCCGACGATGATGACGTGATGACCCTCAGCGCCTGCCTGAGCTGGCCCCTGCTTTGGCCGAAGAGCCAGATTCGTTTGGGGGCGGGGGACACCACCCCAAAGACAACACCGCCAGTCGTGCCGGCGCCAAGTCGGCCCCATGGCAAGACCGCCGTAACGGTGCCGGACATCCCTATGCCACTGGATCCAAACATGCATATGGCACAGGATCAGAACGACGACGACGACGACGATGATACATTTGGCAACGTCGATCAGTACTTTGCCGAGCATGGGTACGATGGCGACTTCATGGGGCCTCCTTCTCAAGAACCAAACCCAACAAAAGACGTGTGCGATCTAGCTCGTACCGCGGAGAAGCCAAGTTGCAACAGGCGCCGTCTGGCGTTCAGCTCTCAGGAGACGCCTCCAGCTGCCGACTTCACCGAGCCTCAGATAGGCGAGGTGCGAAATATTATCAGCCCCAACACACTCAAGAAGGCGGTCTGTGAGCAGAACTCGGTCCCATTACAGGAGAAGAAGAAGGCACGCAAAAGAAAGACTAAGAAGGGTGCGAGCCAGCCGGCACCGAGTACGATCCGTGCTCAGGACGGGCCACCTTCACCGCAGGATATCTCGAGGAGGGTGCATGTGGCGGGTAGGGCGATGCTACCACCAAATATGCTCAATGCTGCAACCGGTGCTATGCGGAGTCTGCACGACAGTGTTCTTTCTTTGGAGAAGCGGCGTCTCAGAGAGAAGGATGTGGCATACCCGGTTTTCGTGGCCAAGGTGCCAGAGGGCAAGGGCTTTGTGGATGGCGACATCGGGGGTACGATCGTCCTGCGGTTTGATGACATCTTTGCTATGTTTAACCTTCATCCGCTGCACTACACCTTCGTTCGGCTATTTTCGCTGAGTATGGAGATGCGGATCATTCGCGACAAGACCCCGGACATCGTGATAGTCGACCCCTTCTACATGCGTGCCAAGATCTTGGGCAGCGCTGGGGACCGGCAAGTCGCGAGTTCTTACCTCGAAGGCGTCATTCTGGCAAACCAAGATAAGGATAACTTCCTCGTGCCTTACTTTCCCGAGTAAGTCCTCCCCTCAACCGGCCCGTAACATATGAATTCTTACTTTTCGATCGTTTTTCTTTTAACATTCCGTGTTTTCTGCAGTGACACACGTTGCACGCTCATCCTCCTAAGCCCCAAATATTCCATGGCCACGTATTTCGACCCGGACCGTCAGTCGAACGTAGACTACACAAATGTCAAGAAGGTTCTTGATGATGTTCTCCCCGGCTACGCCCAATCTGGAGGCACCTTCACCAGGCCTATTCGTAAGTACGGCAAGCACGTGTTCTCCCACAATATGACGTTCTGCTGCGTCAAGCAGCCGCCTGGCGGTCAGAAGGGTGCCTACTACGCCATCCATCACATGCGGGCGATCGTACGGGACCATCATCAACTTCTGCTACCGAGTAAACTCCAAGATTGGGCCGCGAGCGTGTCGGCAATCCAGGACGCGGACCTCCGACAAGAATTCTTTCGCATCCAGTCGGAGTTTGCGGAAATCATCCATCAAGATGTCCTTCGTACCTCGGGGCAGTTCTACCTCAGAAATCAACCGTCCAACAGTGACATCGACACAATGCTACAAATGCAGGATGACAACGCCCGTTCTTTCATGACTCCCACGATAGACGGCGGCTTCATCCACGCTCCGGTCCCTTGAGTCGAGTTGTCTAGTTCTGAAACATCGATTGGCTCATGTTGTAATTAAACTTTAATGAACTTGTAGTATGTCTCTTTGGTTTCGAGAGTCGTTCAACTTAGATGTAATCGATGCTATTAATGTCTTGCTTTTCTCTTCCGATCGTTCTGTTGCATAATTATATATTGCTTATGTATTGTCTGTGAATTGGTACTAACGTTTCGTTTGGCTAGTGCATAGCGATGCCGACGTATGTCGTGTACAAGGGTAAGGTTCCCGGAGTCTACGATGACTGGGAGGAGTGTCGGAGACAGGTTCACCGATTCAGCGGTAACAGTTACAAAGGGTACACCACTAGGGCCGAGGCCGAATCTAGATACGCCCGCTATCTAGCGGGAGAGGGGAGGGAGCGTTGGAGGAACCGGATGAAGACGAGTTTCATCGTGATGATGCTCATCGTGATGACCGCAGCTCTCTTCTATGTGATGGTAGTTTAGATGATCGATATCGACTTGTAATGCGAAGACAAACTCGCTACTCGCGGTCTCGAGACTTGTAGTATAATGTTCTATCTTTGTTCGGTCTTTTTAATTCGGAGACTAATATGATGAATTGTATTTGGAGACTAATATGATGAATTGTATTCAAAGACTAATCTTCTATTGTATTTGATGAATCTATTGTTGATGTGTGCTGTCTATATTTTGTCAAATTATACATTTTGTAACCTGTGCAAAAAACAGAAAATAAAAATAAAAAAAAAACTAATATTCATACTAATGGCACATCACACGACAGTGCGCCATTAGTATGACAGTGCATACTAATGGCGCATCACCGGGTAGTGCGCCATTAGTATGCTGCGGTTACTAATGGCGCATCCAGAGGTGGTGCGCCATTAGTATGCCAAAGCACCTGGGTATACATGCCCCCTGGGAGGCATACTAATGGCGCACCCTCGCATATACTAATGGCGCACCAGGTGGTGCGCCATTAGTATACCAGATACTAATGGCGCACCAGGTGGTGCGCCATTAGTAAAAATTACTAATGGCGTGCTATCAATGGCGCACCAGTGATGCGCCATTAATGGCCATATTAGGTGCGCCATTAGTAGTGGTATTTCTAGTAGTGTGTGCAAATACAACATGGCATCACAACATGACTCTACGACTCAAGTATTTATTCAATAGGCTCCGAGGAGCGAGATATTACAAACAGGGGTCTCATGACCCAACATTCAGAGCATACAAGTCAAAGCACATGCGGAAGCTTAACATGTCTGAGTATAGACAACTATAAAATGAAAAAGGCTGAGAAGCCTGACTATCTACCAGATCCTGCCGAGGGCACAAGATCGTAGCTGAGGTAACAAGCTAAACGTCGAAGTCCACGCGGTACTACTAGCGAGACCGAAGTCTCTCTGCAAAAACATAAAATAGGCAAACGTGAGTACAAATGTACCCAGCAAGACTTACATCAGAACTAACTACATATGCATCATTATCAACAAAGGGATGGTGGGGGTTTAACTGCAGCAAGCCAGCTTTGACTCGGTGGCTATCCTGAACTACGACTGCAAGTAACTCTTTTGAGGTGGCGCACACGAGTCCACATATTCACCATATCAATACACCACTATGGATCCGCTCCCGTCTCCCTACGAGAACGCCATCCATAGCACTCACGCTTATCTTGCGTATTTTAGAGTATCCACTTTCACTTGTCTATGAACTGATATAAGCAACCCAGAAGTCCTTTACCGCGGACACGGCTATTCGAATAGATGATGTTAACCCTGCAGGGGTGTACTTCTTCACACACGCTCTCACCACTTACCGCCGTTAACACGACATGTACTCGGCAACCTTCAAGCGGAAGCCCAACGTGGGTGTCGGCCACGGCCTGGCTAAACACTCAAGTCTCTAGTCCAGGTTTATCGCCTATTCGGGTTCCATCCATGAGGAGATCCGGCCGGAGTTTCGCTCACAGCCCCAAACGATGTGAACAGGGTTCCCGAGACACCCAACGGGCGCCCGGTACACCGTGCCACGTGCCTACCGCATCATAGCCCACCCCTCCGGTCAGCGCTGCCCACGGCCTCCAGCATACTACAAACACCAGAAACTACATGCAACTCCTGGATAGAGGACAAGGGTGATTAAGAAGCCGAGAGGGTCCATTGGTTTCGGGCCCAATGCGTGGTAGTAGCTGAATCATGGATCACAAACACAGAACTCAGTTCCTGAGGACGGCTTCAATGAGACAACCTACCATGTACTCCTACATGGCCTCTCACCGCTACCTTTACCAAATCGTGTTCACACACTTAGCTCACACACAGTAGGACATGTTCACACACCTCTGACTCATTCCCGATGAATCAGACCTGACACAACTCTAAGCAGTAGCAGGCATGACAAACAAGCAAGAATGAGTAGGCACAACAGGGCTCAAACAACTCCTACTCATGCTAGTGGGTTTCATCTATTTACTGTGGAATGACAGGTCATGCAGAGGATAAAGGGGTTCAGCTACCGCAGCAAGTAACAGATGAATCGTTGTTGTCCTAATGCAGTAAAAGAGAGCAGGAGCGAGAGAGTGGGATTATATCGGAATGAACAAGGGTGTTTTGCTTGCCTGGCACTTCTGAAGATAATATAGCTCTTCATCGGTGTCATCGATCACATCGCCGGTACAACGTCTATCGAGGGGGAACAACACCGGCAAACACAGAAGAAACACGATCAATGCAATGCACAATATGATGCATGCTATGACATGGCAATATGAATGTGTTTTGGGCTAATGCACCTAGCTATGATTTAAATGAAGTTGGTTTGAATACATGATTCAAACTCCAACTCCATATATGATTATTTAAATGCCCTTTATTTGTTTTGTCCAAAACAGAGGACAAACATTGTTCAAACATGCATGAAAATGGTACAGATGGATTCCTTGAATTTTTCTGATAATTTTTCATATATAATTTATTTAATTTGGAGTTACGGTTGAATTTCTATGAATTTTAGAAGTTTATACAATTTTCTAGAATTTCCTGATTATTTATAAAATAAACTAAATTCCAGAAAAGGAATATTGCATCAGCATGGCGTTACCATGACGTCAGCAGGTCAACAGGGGCTGGTCCGGTCAAACCTGACCAGTGGGGCCCACTGGTCAGTGACTCAGGTGACTAACAGAGTTAATTAATTCTAACTAATCAAATTAATAGCCACGGGGCCCACTGTCAGTGTCAGCAGGGGTAATTAGTTTAACTAATTCAATTAGTACTAATCCTAATTAACTAACAGAGCAATTAGCACTAATTAAAATCCTACACTAATTCAGTCAAAGGTCGGCCCCACATGTCATGGACACAGGGGGGTCCCGCCGTGGTCAAAGTGGGTCAAACCCACCGGCGACATGACGCCGGTGTGACACCCCAAAAATTTGGCCTTGTTTTATTAAATTAAAATTTTTCCAGGATTTAAAACTTTGAATTTTTGAGCTCCACTTTGATTTTTAAATCATTTCCTTCCCTGTTATGATGAGTTTTTCCAAAAAGAAAACTTTTCAAAAATGTTGCTGGACTTATTTAACCTCTCAAGAAAAACTTTCCTTTTATCAGTATAGCTAATTAATTAATTAAGTTGCTTGATCTTTATTTTCTTGAAAATGGTTTTTCAAGGTTAATTGACCATATTTGAACTACAACCATTTGATAGATTCACTTAAAATTTCCACAAAAATTTGGAGATGTCATGTGATGTTTTTAAATCACTTTTATGCAAAAATATATTTCATTCACTAAATATTTTGAGCCCTACTCTCAATTTTTCTTCTCTGGTACAGAGTGCATTTTGCACTACAACCTATTTAAATATTCATTTAAAACTTCTACCAAAATTAAGGGAGGTCAGTAGGATCATATTTTTCCACTTTGTGCAAAAATCCAGGGTTGTTCTTTGAAAAGTTTGAGTGAATCAACCTCTTTTCCATTCTGGTCCAACTTGATGGTTTGTACAGCAACCACCATTTTAGTTGCTCCTATACCCTTAACTTTTTCTCCTACTTGTAGTCCCCCATGTTAAACCCTTAAGTCCAGGAGCATGCACCTTTTGGATCATTTTTGGTTCATGAAATAATGTCATTTATTTCCTGTCCAGAAATGTAGTTTTGTAAAACTTGCACTAGCAAGTTTCCCCTTTTGTCCAACTAACCTCACCACTCTCTTTTGCATCTAAAGAGACCCCCATCTGGAGTTTTTGGCCACCCCAAGACCTGCCTAAGTGCAGGTGGCATTTTGCCAAGCACCTGGAGAGCATGACCAGTTCTGACATGAGTGTGGCATTGCACTGTGAACTTGCACCTCTGATCAGACCAGCATGTCCACTAGACTCCCCGTTGCTCCTAACCTCGATCTGGTAAATCCCATCCTCACCTGCAACCTGTAGCATGCCTCGGCATTGTGTCGAACACCTGGTGTGCGTGCACTGGACGCGCCCAGAGCGCGCGTATTGCAGCCGCGCGCCCGAGCCGACACGCTGGCCCCCACGGCTTTGGCCCGCTCTGCAGAACCTTGCCGCGCACTCCCTTTCTCTCCGCTACGCGCCAAACAGCCCCCGCCGCGCCCGGCAGGCCAAGCGCTAGCCGCCGCCGCCGCCCGACAGCCCTGCGCCCTTCAGCGCCGCCCAAGCCTCGCCCGCTCGCCACCTGGCCCTTGGAGCAGTGCGAGCTCATCCGCAAGCGTGTCTGCTAGCCCTCGTCGCCGCCACGTCGCCCTAGCTACAGAACGTCGGTTCGCCGGAGAGCTTATCCACGGCCGCCGCGGAACCGCCTTGCCACGCTATAAAAGGGAAGCCCCGAGCGTCTCCAAGCCCTCAGGGAGCCTCATGCCGTCTCACTAGCACCCCCATCGCCACCAATTGGAAGGGAGCAGGTCTTGTTCAACCTCTCCGGTCAGTTCGGCCACCTCCGCCTCCCGGCTCTATTCGGCGCAACCAGAGCTTCCCCCTCTCCGTTCTCTTCACCAGGAACCATCTCATCCTCCGTGAACTCGTTCCCCTGCTTGATTTTGATCGGGAGCCGTCGCCACCACAAACTCACTTTGTCACCGAAGCTTCCCTCCGCCGCGGAGCTCGCCGCCGGCGATTTACTCCTTCCCCAGCAACCCCTCGACCACCGGGAGAACCGCCCCTGCCGTGCGGATCCATCCCTACCCTCTGGAGCCCGCGAGGAGCAGCCAAACGCCGGCGACGATCGCCGGAGCCCCGCTCCGCTCGGACAGAGGAGGGAGACGACGCGCGGCGACTGGTCAAACATGACCAGTGGGCCAGGCGGGCCCACTGTCAGCGACACCCCGCGCTGTCCACGTGAGATTAAGTGAAGGCGTATTATCCCTAGTACGCTTTCCCCGCTCCGAAAGCGTATTCCCCTCCGAAAACGTTTTCTTTTCTGTTTTTTTTAAAAACAGATTTTTACCAAATTTTTGACTGGCTCTAACTTTTTAAATATAAGTCCAAATGAGTTGATTCTTTTTCCTACCTTCTTCAAATTTGATCTAGTTTATTTTAAGATTTATTTGAAAAATTTTCAAACAACTTTTTGGTTCTGTTTTTGAAATATGTGTTAATTCAAATGTATTTTCAAATAGGATTTTTGGGAGAGAGTAGAAACTTTCAAAAGCTTGGAGAGCACCCTGCCCTTCCACACATTGAAGGCAAGCATTCTGAATCCCGGCATAATATTTTGGTGTGATCATTGATGCATTTATAACACCGCCACATTTCGTAGGACTTGTTATTTCATGTGCTATGATCATATGCATGGGTGCATGTTATTGATTTCCATGCTGTTGGTAATGGACACACTTGTGATGATAATCACCCTCATGAGCTTTGCATGCATACCGGCAGGAAACCGGGAAAACCTCTGCCTTGGGTAGGTATGAGTTTGTCACCGGTCTCCGTCGGGATGGTTCTGTCTGGTATGGCATGGTAAGGTGATATGAGTGGTGACTCTGTTTGATGAAATATATTCGTTATACTAATTATGCAGGGAATACCTAAACCTCCTGAGTCGACCGTAGATCGAGTCTTGTTCCAGTAACCCCATACTTGTTTCGTACTACCACTCGTCTCTACAGCAAGTAGAGTACGGTTCAGTAAGTTGTCAACCTCTTTCTAGCACACACCGTACAGAGAGGCCGTGGTGGATGATACCGGTTGTAGCTGGTAGGCAGGCCACCTGGTCCGGGGGCATGGGTGTTTCCGGTTGGGACCAAGAGGGGAGGCCACCCCTTAGAGCGCGCGATATAAATTTGATCCCATGCTACGCGAGGTTGTAGCCTCCCCACTTAGAGTTTGCTTAACAGGTGTCGTGGGTGATTCCAGACACGTGTGAGATAAGCTGGTGTGTGCAAGTTAGGTGTGTTTTCAACAAAAAGACCGTAGACGGAATTAGTCCCGGTGGACTATTGAAATCCGTTACTCGTGGGTAAAGAGTACACCCTCTGCAGAGAATAAACCTATTCGAATAGCCATGTCCATGGTTAAGGATTACAGTCTGGGATGGGTCAAGTGTCGGTCTTAGTGTCGGTCTTCGGAGGTGAAACTGTTAATCCAGAAATGGAATTACTACTTGTGACTGGTGATAACTATGATTATTATTATTGTTGACTAACCCATGATATTATTGTTATTATCGGTATCTCTGGGATGGTTCTACCTCCGGGATATTCCCTATGATTGTTTATTTTAAAGCCCTTTTGTGGTGTCGCTCAGACGCCCGACTGTGGCATTTCTTTTAAAGCCCTTTATGTGTGTCGCTCACGCCGACTGGGCATTTCTTTAAGCTATTATTGGGTCGCTCAGACGCCCGACTGTGGCATTTCTTTTAAAGCCCTTTATGTGGCGTCGCTCAGACGCCCGACTGTGGCATTTCTTTAAAGCCCTTTATGCGCGTTCACTCAGACGCCCGACTGTGGCATTTCTTTTAAAGCCCTTTATGTGGGTCGCTCAGACGCCCGACTGTGGTATTCTTTTAGCCTTTATGTGTTTCATACGCCCGAATTTGTCTTTTATACTATCATGTTATTGCAATTTTATAAATAACTTGCTTGCACGCATCCGAGAGTTCATTTATCTTTTGTGGCTGACGTCATGAGCATAAAATATTTTCAGCACATCATTGTTATATTATACCTGTGTTCATAATGTTTGCGAGTACATTCAAAGTACTCACTGGCTTGTCCCTGGCTATTGTCTTGGCCAGATTTTCTTGCACGGAGAGGAGCGACGCGATGCCAGCCCCGGAAACCCACGCAATGGAGATAGCAGCCTCGCGAAGATAGGAATTTAACCTGGTCAGCTGTTCCCGTGGGGAATGGAGTCCCATAGACACAGATGTTTCACAACCCGCTTCCGCCATCAACCACTAGAAACCATTTGTTGTACTCACAGGCCAGAATGGTCTTGTACTGCATATTTTGTATTTTGCTTGGAGTTTCCTGTATCAAGTTGGAGCCTCATCAGCTAACAGTAATCCTGGGGCTGATGAGCACGACGGTCTTTTCTGGAAATTTATTACCCGGAAAACCGGTCGTGACAGGCTTGGTATCAGAGCCAGGCTGACCATTGGCTAATCCTATCTTAGCCAGGTCAATAAACTTAGGCAAACCAACCCACCAAACCTTAACCAAACCCCAGCCAAGCTTCTCGTGCAAGATAGCCACACAGTGACCCAACACCTTTTGGCAGTCGGTGCCCAACCTATCAACCTAACCTGTCACTCATGCGCCAGTGACCGGCCCCTAAATAGTCCTTTCTCGCAAGCGTGCGAAGGAAGACTCCGTCCCCTTTTTCCTATAAAAAGGGGCGCGCTAGCCCCAAACCAGCACACACAGTCGCTACCCCAAACCGAGCCACAATGCCTGGACCTATAGTGCACAACGAAACCACAGCAACCAACCTTGGAGGTTTTGTGACCATCCTCGCAAACCTCACCCGTCGTGCCTACGCGTTAGAGGAGCCACCAGAATATGTTGTGTATCAAGGACCCATGAGCGGTGAAGACCGTCAATTCTGGGCCACTGTGCACATCTACGGTAGGGGTCTAGCACCCGAGCGCCCCTACAGGTTCACCGGAAGAACAACTTCCTTTGAGCCACAAGCCATCCAGCTAGCTGCTCGAGAGGCTATAGTTCATCTCAGGCACTTGTCGCCCAGAGTTAACTGTCGCTCGTTCCACTACTACCCCAGACGTGAAGGGTATGGTAGACCACCCCAAGTCGCCAATGGAGACCACGAGACGGACCCCGCATTGTTGCACCTAGTGCACTATGTAAGTGCACTAGAGTCACTGTTCGACCAGATCACCATTGATCTAATCGCAGCTCGTGGAGAGCTGGTTCGTCGAGCCCCGGCGAGAGAAGAAAACGAGCCCAACGCTGACAACCCAGTCGTGCTGTTTGGACAACCGATCGAGACTCCGAGATTTGCTCCAGCCATCGGCCAAGGTGTTGCGATAACCCCTGAGGTGCTTCGTCGCATTTTGGGAGCACACTCCAACGGGGTTGTGGCCAACAATCCCCGCAATGGTCTTTCTCACTACCCCGACCCTGCAGTTCCTCCGCCATCTCCGACTAATCCCGGCAGAGAGACACGTGGAGAAGCCTCGACATCCACCAGGCACGCCCGTTTAGACATAAACGAGGTAGACTAAGCCGTATGAGTAACACCGAGTTTCAGTGTATCCTCGCTTTGTAATCATGCGACCGTGTATTTTAACGCAGCCTGTCGTTGTGCCTCTGTTTTAATAGTAGCCTTGCATATTTGGTCAGCGCATAGCTGCATATTTTTCCGGGCACAACTACCAAAACCAACCCGACGACAACCACAGTAACACGTCTCCTTATGAGATATGTGTATCTCTGACACTGACCCGACCTTTGGAGCTAAGCTGGCAAATTTATTACCTTTCACCACGGTAAAACGATCCGGCTCCATTGCTATATAAAGGCCACCTTGTGACCTTACCCAGCCACCCTCACTTTGCGCACAACACTCACGCTTCTTCCTGTCATGCCGAACCCCAGCATTCATCTGAGAACCCCAGATGCAACCCCAGGTAGCTTTGTCAAATTATTGTGGGATTTTACCCGCAGTACCATGGGTTCTACCCAGCCACCCCAGTACGAGCTGTTCAAATCAAGGATCACCCCATCCACCTCGGAATATTGGGCAGCAGTACACATTCCTCCTGTAGACCCCAACCAAGATCCAATAGAAGTTTCCTTCGTGGGGAAATCTATGCCAACCCCACACTTGGCCATAGAAGCTGCTGCGAAAGAAGCGATTGCTCGTCTTCGATCCGCAGTACCCTATGCCCGCGAACGAGGATATTATTACTTTCCGAGCCGTGCAGCACCCGGAGAAGTAACATCTTTTCCCGGTGGACGTATTGAGAGAGACCCAGTTCTGGCCAACCTTATCCAGTACATCATTGCTCAAGAGCATTTAAACCAGCGAGTGATGGATTATCTCCAGAGCCTCGCAGATTTAAATCCTCAGATTGCCATCGGCAGACCACTGAGACCCGACACGGAGAGACGCATACATCGACTGGTCAATCCACTTCCTCCAATAGAAGAGGAATGTATTCCTTTACCAGAGACATTTTATCAGGACCCCGCCCAGTTACCATTTTCATTTTAGACGTCACTACTGTATTTGTTCTTGCAGCATTTATTTATGTGTGTGACTTATGCGTAATACCCTGAGTTTGTACGACGAGTCAATTATTTGGCTTCTACTAATGTGTGTAGTTTTGTTGTGGTTTATGCTCCTTTAAATTAACTGTTTTCCCTCGCAAAATCTTGGAGTGAGATTTCTTTTCCCTGAATTGCTACACCTGCCACTTCTCATGACATGGATTATTTAATTTCACACAGCACCACGCAGCAGACTCACAACCATAATCATTCGGACACATACACTGTTTGCAAAACTTTGCAACGGTGTTACATCCAGCTAATCACCCCCCTAACAACAGTTAGCACCCGGCACACTCCATCTACTCCTCATGATCACCACCACCGCGGAGAGCCAACACCCGAGCCAGCAGCGTCGCGATACTCGTCGAAGATCATCGCGCACAGGAGCACAGAGAGCCCCAGCAGTGTCGCCAGCCCTCCGCATATCAGGATCACAAACCAGTCCGGCATCGCCTCCGCCATTAGAGCCTCGACCGAGCTTCTGTAAGCAGTAATGGAGAAAAGGAGGAGGAGAAGTGAGGCCAGGTGTGAGGAAGAAGAGAGGCACCCCGAGCCGTTTTTATAGCTCGAGCTCGGTGTACGGTGGGCGAAGTCCACCAACGCCGCTCGTCGCCGATCGCCGGTGTTCGGAGTCGAATCCGCGAGCAGTGCGATAGCGCGCTGGCCCGCGAGGTGAGTGCACGCTGCACCGGCAGCTAGCACGCCGCGCACTACCACGGTACGGCCTAGATGCCCTACACACTAGGCGTCGCCGGTGGAGAAAGCGCGCGGGAGAGAGGAAGAAGAAAGGGTCCAGAGGGAGAAGAGGAGACTGACAGTGGACCCCGGGTCCACCTGTCGGCCAGAGAGAGCACTGTGCTCTCGGGTACGACCAGCGTATATTTAAATTTAGAAGTTATTCTAAATTTATATCCAGCGTAGAAATCACCCGTTTTTGTCACGAACCGTGGACTTTTCCACGTGGCACCAGTTTTCACACTGTGGTTTTTCACCACTTATTGCCCTCTCACTGTAGCCACGTCTTTATTGCGTATTATTCTCTTAACACCACTTTTAGCAAATCTCGAGGACGAGATTTTTTCTTAAGGGGGATAGTATTGTGACACCCCAAAAATTTGGCCTTGTTTTATTAAATTAAAATTTTGCCAGGATTTAAAACTTTGAATTTTTGAGCTCCACTTTGATTTTTAAATCATTTCCTTCCCTGTTATGATGAGTTTTTCCAAAAGAAAACTTTTCCAAAAATGTTGTTGGACTTATTTAACCTCTCAAGAAAAACTTTCCTTTTATCAGTGTAGCTAATTAATTAATTAAGTTGCTTGATCTTTATTTTCTTGAAAATGGTTTTTCAAGGTTAAATGGCCATATTTGAACTACAACCATTTGATAGATTCACTTAAAATTCCCACAAAAAAATTGGAGATGTCATGTGATGTTTTTAAATCACTTTTATACAAAAATATCTTTTATTTATGTAATAATTTGAGCTCTGCATCAATTTTTTCCTTCTCTGGTCCAGAGTGCATTTTGCACTACAACCCTTTAAATAATTCTTTCTAGCCTCCACCAAAATTATGGGATATTGGTAGGAGCATATTATTCCACTTTGTGCAAAAACCTAGTGGCTGTTCTTTGAAAATATTGAGTCAATCAACTCTTTTTCATTCTGGTCAGCCCTGTTATTCTACTGCAACCCTATTTATTTTCGCTCAATGATCTTGTGCTTTCTCCTACTTGTAGACAGCCCTACCAAACCCCCAAATCCAGGAGCATGCACCCATTGGATTAATTTTGGTTCATGAAATAATGTCATTTATTTCCTGTCCAGAATTGTAGTTTTGCAAAACTTGCACTAACAAGTTTCCTTTTGTCCAACTAACCTCACCACTCTCTTTCATCAAGAGACCCCCATCTGGAGTTTTTGGCCACCCAAGATGCCTAAGTGCATTGGCATTTTGTCAAACACCTGGAGAGCATGGCCAGTTTTGACATGATGTGCATTGCATTGTGACTTGCACCTGATCAAACCAGCATGTCCACTAGACTCCCCGTTGCTCCTAACCTATCTGTTAATTGCCCCTCAACCGCGACCTGTAGCATGCTCGGCATTTGTCGAACACCTAGTGCGTGCACTGGACGCGCCCAGAGCGCGCGTATTGCAGCCGCGCGCCCGAGCCGACACGCTGGCCCCCACGGCTTTGGCCCGCTCTGCAGAACCTTGCCGCGCACTCCCTTCTCTCGCTACGCGCCAAGCAGCCCCCGCCGCGCCCGGCAGGCCAAGCGCTAGCCGCCGCCGCCGCCCGACAGCCCTGCGCCTTCAGCGCCGCCCAAGCCTCGCCCGCTCGCCACCTGGCCCTTGGAGCAGTGCGAGCTCATCCGCAAGCGTGTCTGCTAGCCCTCGTCGCCGCCACGTCGCCCTAGCTACAGAACGTCGGTTCGCCGGAGAGCTTATCCACGGCCGCCGCGGAACCCCCTTGCCACGCTATAAAAGGGAAGCCCCGAGCGTCTCCAAGCCCTCAGGGAGCCTCGTGCCGTCTCACTAGCACCCCCATCGCCACCAATTGGAAGGGAGCAGGTCTTCTTCAACCTCTCCGGTCAGTTCGGCCACCTCCGCCTCCCGGCTCTATTCGGCGCAACCAGAGCTTCCCCCTCCCCGTTCTCTTCACCAGGAACCATCTCATCCTTCCGTGAACTCGTTCCCCTGCTTGATTTTGATCGGGAGCCATCGCCACCACAAACTCACTTTGTCACCGAAGCTTCCCTTCGCCGCGGAGCTCGCCGCCGGCGATTTACTCCTTCCCCAGCAACCCCTCGACCACCGGGAGAACCGCCCCAGCCGTGCGGATCCATCCCTACCCTCTGGAGCCCGCGAGGAGCAGCCAAACACCGGCGACGATCGCCGGAGCCCCGCTCCGCTCGGGCAGAGGAGGGAGACGACGCGCGGCGACTGGTCAAACCTGACCAGTGGGCCCGGACCCACTGTCAGCGACCCCGCCGCCTCCACGTGGTTAAGTGAAGGCGTATACCCTAGTACGCTTTCCCGCTCCGAAAGCGTATTCTCCGAAACGTTTTCTTTTCTGTTTTTTTAAAAACAGATTTGACCAAATTTTGACTGGCTATAACTTTTTAAATATAAGTCCAAATGAGTTGATTCTTTTTCCTACCTTCCTCAAATTTGATCTAGTTTATTTTAAGATTTATTTGAAAAAATTTCAAACAACTTTTTGGTTCTGTTTTTGAAATATGTGTTAATTCAAATATATTTTCAAATAGGATTTTGGGAGAGAAGAAACTTTCAAAAGTTTGGAGAGCACCCTGCCTTTCCACACATTGAAGGCAAGCATTCTGAATCCCGGCATAATATTTTGGTGTGATCATTGATGCATTTATAACACCACCGCATTTCGAAGGACTTGTTATTTCATGTGATATGATCATATGCATGGGTGCATGTTACTGATTTCCATGCTGTTGGTAATGGACACACTTGTGATGATAATCACCCTCATGAGCTTTGCATGCATACCGGCAGGAAACCGGGAAAACCTCTGCCTTGGGTAGGTATGAGTTTGTCGCCGGTCTCCGTCGGGACGGTTCTGTCTGGTATGGCATGGTAAGGTGATATGAGTGGTGACTCTGTTTGATGAAATATATTGTTATACTAATCATGCAGGGAATACTTGAACCTCCTGAGTCGACCGTAGATCGAGTCTTGTTCCAGTAACCCCCATACTTGTTTCGTACTACCACTCGTCTCTACAGCAAGTAGAGTACGGTTCAGTAAGTTGTCAACCTCTTTCTAGCACACACCGTACAGAGAGGCCATGGTGGAAGATACCGGTTGTAACTGGTAGGCAGGCCACCTGGTCCGGGGGCATGGGTGTTTCCGGTTGGGACCGAGAGGGGAGGCCACCCCTTAGAGCGCGCGATATAAATTTGATCCCATGCTACGCGAGGTTGTAGCCTCCCCACTTAGAGTTTGCTTAACAGGTGTCGTGGGTGATTCCAGACACGTGTGTGATAAGCTGGTGTGTGCAAGTTAGGTGTGTTTTCAACAAAAAGACCGTAGACGGAATTAGTCCCGGTGGACTAAAGAAATCCGTTACTCGTGGGTAAAGAGTACACCCTCTGCAGAGAATAAACCTATTCGAATAGCCGTGTCCATGGTTAAGGATTACAGTCTGGGATGGGTCAAGTGTCGGTCTTAGTGTCGGTCTTCGGAGGTGAAACTGTTAATCCAGAAATGGAATTACTACTTGTGACTGGTGATAACTATGATTATTATTATTTTGACTAACCCATGATATTATTGTTATTATCGTGTATCTCTGGGATGGTTCTACCTCCGGGATATTCACTTTGATTGTTTCTTTTAAAGCCCTTTATGTGGCGTCGCTCAGACGCCCGACTGTGGCATTTCTTTTAAAGCCCATTATGTGGCGTCGCTCAGACGCCCGACTGTGGCATTTCTTTTAAGGCCCTTTATGTGGCTTCGCTCAGATGCCCGACTGTGGCATTTCTCTTAAAGCCCTTTATGTGGCGTCGCTCAGACGCCCGACTGTGGCATTTCTTTTAAAGCCCTTTATGTGGCATCGCTCAGACGCCCGACTGTGGCATTACTTGTTATTTATTTCATAAATTTCTTTTATACTATCATGTTATTGCAATTTTATAAATAACTTGCTTGCCCGCATCCGAGAGTTACTTATCTTTTGTGGCTGACGTCATGAGCATAAAATATTTTTCAGCACATCATTGTTATATTATACCTGTGTTCATAATGTTTGCGAGTACATTCAAAGTACTCACTGGCTTGTCCCTGGCTATTGTCTTGGCCAGATTTTCTTGCACGGAGAGGAGCGACGCGATGCCAGCCCCGAAACCCACGCAATGGAGATAGCAGCCTCGCGAAGATAGGAATTTAACCTGGTCAGCTGTTCCCGTGGGGAATGGAGTCCCATAGACACAGATGTTTCACAACCCGCTTCCGCCATCAACCACTAGAAACCATTTGTTGTACTCACAGGCCAGAATGGTCTTGTACTGCATATTTTGTATTTTTGCTTGGAGTTCCTGTATCAAGTTGGAGCCTCATCAGCTAACAGTAATCCTGGGGCTGATGAGCACGACGGTCTTTTCTGGAAATTTATTACCCGGAAAACCGGTCGTGACAGCCGGCGAGGCCCGAGACGGCGGCGCGAACCGGAAACGCGCTACAGGGCACGGGCGAGGCCGTGCTTGGGCTCCTTGGAGAGCCCTTGCTGGTGCACATCGAACGGTGGTGGTGGCCGTGCCTGTGGTGGCCGGTACCGACGACGGCGAGCTCGTGAGCGGCGGCCGGAGTTCGGGTGCGGTCGGGTTCGGTGCTGCTGCTCGCAAATGAGGGAGCTGAGGCACTGGAGGGGCTCTACGGGTCACTGGGGTCATCAGGAGCACTCGGAGGCAACGAGCGCAGGTGGAGGAGCTCGGGAGCACGAAGCTCTCCGGCCATGGCGGACGGCGGCCTCGGGTGCTCGTGGGGCGGCGGCTACAGGGCATGCGCGAGAGAGAGAGGTGAGGGGAAAGGAAGAGGGGCTCACGGCGGACTCGCAGAGCAGCTCAATGGGCTCGGGGAAGCTTCTGCGACGGAGAATTGACGGCGGCGATCTCCGGTGGCCGACGAGGGGAACGGCGGTGCTTGCGACGTCCAGGGGCTTCCGGCGTCGGACGGCTCGGTGAGGAGGAATAGAGGGATGAGGCGGAGCCCATGGGCGTGTCGGAGAGTCGAGGCGGTGGCTGTGGCCGCGGCGAACGGCGTCGGTGGCGACGGCCGTGCGTGTGAGAGAGAGATAGAGGAGGGGATGAGGCGAGGGAGAGTGCGAGAGGGAGTCGGGGCAGCGTGGCGTCATCCAGGCACGCGGTCAGGGAGGAGGACGAGCCTCCAGCGCGAAGCAGGAGGTGGCCAGAGCAGGGTGGAGGTGGCGCGCGCGGCGGCGTCGCGGTGTCCCTCCTCTGCCTACTGGCACGAGGAGGAAGGCGACAGGGGGAGGCGCCTGGTGGGCTGGACCGCACCGGTGGGCTGCCAGCACAGGAGCTGGGCCGGTTGCTGGCGCCAGGTGGGGCGCTAGGTGGGCTGCAGGTAGGTGGCCCAGGTAGGCTTCTGCTCTTTTTTTATATTTCTGTTCTGTTTTCTTTTATTTAATCTTTTGCCACTGTTTTGAATTTAGAAATAATCCAAACAATGCCAAAAACTCCTCTGAATATTTTTATTTTGCTAGATGGACTTTTCCAAAAGCTCATAAAATATTTCAGGGGTATTTGAAATTATATTCTAATTATATGAATATAATTCAAATTCAAATAGCTAATGATTTAAATTCAAAGTCCCAAGATTAAGTCCTTAAAAATGTTCAATATTTTGTTTGGGACCGGAACCCTTTCCAAAAATTATCAAACATTTAAGAAGAGCATTTTGGAACAATGAATGAGATTTTAGGGTTTTTGCCCTTCTTTTATTTAGGGTTTTGAGGCTTCCAAATTTCCCCAGTTCAAGTTTTCAGAAATTTAAACATGATGCAAACACTAGGCAGCACCAGAAGCTAGGGATGTGACAACTCGCCCCCACTAAACAAGAATCTCGTCCCGAGATTCAAGCGTAGGGTAAGATGAAGGGGAAACAAAACTAGTACAATCTTCACGATCCAGGTTGCACTTCAAATGAACGTTGTTTCAATCACCATCTTTGTCTCGACGTCTTCCTCTGAGAACTCCAGCTAACATGACGATAAGAGGGAAGGAAAACTCTAGAAGAATCTATCTTCTCGAAGACCGAACAACTCAGGATCAACTCATGGGATGAGACATTGTCACATCTCTCGAGCTGGGACACGAAGCATACATCTGAGGAAATGGAGTGAGACAGATGACGAGGGCTCACTAGGTAGGTAACAATTCCACACCTAAGAAGGTGGTAAACGATTGTCAACATAGCGAGGAGTTGAGATGCCATGATACCACGACGAAACATCTTGGAGGAGGGTGATTCGTAGATTATCCCCTTAAGTGGCAAAAAGAATTACCTTTGATTCAGAGATCATTGAGACTCTTTAAACCAGCCTAAGGCAATTCTCGAGCGATCGTTTGGAGGGGGTCGGTAGAATGGCATACTCGGACTTGGATGATGTGGATTACCTTGTTGAAGACAACGTAATGGATGATTTTGCTTACCACCGGAAATGGAAGAGACCCATGGTAGAATGGCACAATGGCGGTGCAAGCTGGGAACAGAATGCAAATGCTGGGAATGATTCTGGTAACTGGGGAAGAACCCAACAATAGAGAGTGAATTCACTGTTTGAAAGGTCATAGCATTGCCGAGGAAACTGAGAGGAATCCCAGTTAGAGCCGATGATAACACGTAGCGCTTGTGCGTGCTCTCAAGAACTTGAGCATTTCCACAATCATCAAGGTTTTATCAACATCCGTGTCAAGGGTGCTGACAACACAACATACTACCATGATGAATAGCGATGGACAATGCAGATGCAAAGGAGGATAACACTTTCTCAGATTTCACCTTAGCGAGGCCAAGGGAACGAAATCTGGATGATCGACCGAGAGACATTTAGCACTCCTCTTCTAATGTTCTCCTTGATGTGCTAGTGTAACCCATTCATAGATATGGTTTGATATCTAGAACATCAAGTAAAAAGGTCGGACTTCGGAACACAGAAATCCATAGGGGCAACTAGGGAGTAAATCCTACGAAATCCTTATGGGGAGTTGGCCAACTTCCTCAAATCAAGATACTACAACAGGAGGTCTTCCGGCTGGGTGTGTTGGCCACGACATCCACTTTACCGGTTATCGCGAGACCAATATTATAGTTCTTGGGAAATGTTCCAACCATCACATCTGCCTGAGATTCAGATCTGGTTGGTGTCAGAATACTCCAGACTCATCAAGTCTAGAAAGAAAAATGAAAGTTTACAACACAAATCGACGAGACGGCGTTGTGAGATTCTCGGGGAATGAACTACGATAGTAAGCTCCAAAACATGAGTTGGTTCTGCTACAAACATGTGAACACGTTGTCCCAGACAAGCATGGCCACGTAGTAGTCTTATAATTAAACACTACCGAGTTCAGGTGGAGAACCATCATCGAGGATATCGAAGTCTTTATGCAAGTCCATGGATTAGATCCCAAGCATAGACTTATTTTCCTTGAACAAGTCAATCAGTGGCTTAGTGTGCTAGGGACACATATAGAATGAAGGCTGCAAGCCTCCAGAGTACAGAATACTTCGCACGTGTGCATGACTGATTTGGGATGATTCCAAAGGAAACAAAACAATCTTCCTCGAATCCACGGCGGCAACTTGCATCAAATGCACATGAACTAGAGGAAGTCACTTCTTACATCCGAACATATGCTTCATGAGCTAGCATGAACAAATGCTTTCAAAAGTTTTCCAACACTAGCTTAATGTTCAGCAAAATTATGGAGAAGACAAGGATGTTGTCAATGGGCTCAACAACAATTCATCTGGGTTTCCTTTCAAAAGGAATTCCATATTTAAGTGAACAAGTGATAGCATTGGTCAGACCCAAAAGATATAATGGTGTATGCTCGAGGGATCAACCACGAGTAAGACAACATTACGAGCATCGTTGGTACTGATTTGATTTGACGATAGCCCACACTCAAATCAAAGGATTGATAAGACAATAGGTCCAGCAACTGATCACAGGGACCAATCGATGAAGATATCATCTTTCTTCAACACACTCTACACAAGAATATCCCTTTGGAACGAACTAAGTTAAGCAAGCTTTTATCTTCCAATTCTCCAAGTTGTTGTCTAGCTTAACCAACTAGCTCAGGGGATATCTAACACCGATTCTTGGAGAAAGGTGGTTCACAAGAAACCAACTTGATCACGAGCTCAACATAACAGTCAGGTGACAGCCTGGTGATACTTTCGAGAAGATATTCGGAAAATCACGAACCACCGGTATGTTACTAAACTTGAGAAGAATCTTGCCTTTGAGGGCAAGACGACATGATCAAATGAGTGAGGACTTGAAATAATTCCTAACTCATTGGTCGAGGAGTGCACCAGAAATAGGGACTAGGTAGCACAATCAGTCTTAGGGTGACGATTCAACAATCAACACGCTAAGAACGAGGTTATCGTCCATTTAACTACCAAGCAATAGAGTTGCTAGCAGTATTGACTTCATACACCATGAATTCATTTGTCGGCATTCCGGTTACAATAACACAGGATCCGAGGAATGAACAATGATGGCAAGAAGTATCACTGTACCAAGAGTTCATAGGATGGTGTGCAATTCCTATAACAATCTCGATATAAAAGATGGTAATACTCCAAGGTAGAACAGAACAAAAGCTGGATTAGGCAATTTGATCTGCGGAGCACAACTTCTTTGACCCAATCCTGGATATGGAAGAGGTACTGGAGTTTGTTTCTCCTAGTCATTCTGCGATAAAATGGCTGACGGACCACAAGAGTAATAGGCATTGATAAACGAGCGCACGCATACTCTTGACTATCAATTGATAGACGAAGGTCAGTAGACAACTAAAGAGGGACAACTCAAAGGAACACACGATTTTCTGAGTTGTGGATGCGTAGGTTTAGCATGTCGAACGAAGTTCAACATATTTCTTCCGGGCAATCCATGCGGAAAGGTAGAACTGGCAGAGCCACAATATATAATGGAGAACTCATCAAGAGCACTCTGTTGTCATCTTTGGTTCAGAGGAACTCCTGCCAAGAATGGTTCATGGTAATTGGAAGAAGGATATACCACGAACCTCGAGGACTATCGCAAAGTTACTAATATCCTAAGGGAACTAGCAACTACTATCAACATGAAGTAAGTAGGGTGAATCTGGGGTTCAAAACCCAAGGAGTAGAATACCTACTACTAAGTGGCATCACGGGATGCTTTCGAGAATAAAGGCCAGAATCATCACACTGGGACACAAAACATTGCTAGATTACTAGGTGACTCCCTAAGACACCTAGGGTCATAATAATAACTCCAACATAAAGGTCGAGGCAATAGAGTACCTCAACTCAACAATTTGTGTGATTAACCTGGCATAAAGGAACATTGAAACCAGAGGAAAAGGATTTTGCAAATGCATCAGACTATTTGGAAACCTGGGATGACTCGGACAGCATAACGGCTGTAAATGCTCAGAAAAGATTTGAGACATTCACAAAAATGGTGGCATAACCACTCAGAAGCACAATATCAAGGTCTCGAGATCAATAATTAACATACAGAGGTAGAAACTGAACTGAGGCTTAATCCAACAATCTTATAAGTCTACGGATTAGTAACACGTGATCCTGATGGAAAGAAGAGATAGCCTAGTTCTTAATCCCCGTAGAAGAGAAGATGATGACTCAGATCAGAAGGCCATGAGGTATAAGGAGTAAAAAGAGGCTTACGTTCCATCCCACAATCAATTCCCTTATATAACTAAAGAATTTCTAGACTCAACTTCGACCAGTTTGGCTTGGTAATCCTACAGGCAGTCAAGCTCTGATACCAAAGCTGTCAGGACCCCGACTCAATGCCACATCGATCTAGCATGTAACACCTCATATCACTTTGCGGCCTCACGCACGGTATTCCCACGGGTGTCGCCTTACCTTTGCCCGGGACCGTTTGCGCCTTTTGGCACACGTATATGACAGTGTCGCTAGCATCCATATGATAAGGAGCCCGGGCTGACATGGCTAGTCGTAAACCCAAAGTGGCACTAACTTACAGGGACAGGCATCCATGACCCAGCATCGAACGTGTCGGTCATCAGCGAGTGAATCCCGGCTGTAGCACTGGGCTAGTAGGACTCCGGTGAACCGGGCTGTAGCGGGCTAACAGGACTCCGGTATTCATCGCGTGACATTTCCCTGAAGGGACAGACACAGGAACGAAGAAGGACACATGCCGGCCAGCCTAAGTGTTCCGGAGCAGTAGCAAGCTACCATGGCTCAGTGGAAACACTAGGAGACATTTTCCGGTAAGAGAGGCTACCAAGGATAAACAACTAGGTTGTCAGATCCCACACATACCAAGCATTTCAATAACATACACACAATATGCTCGATATGTGCAATACAACATGGCATCACAAAATGACTCTACGACTCAAGTAGTTTATTCAATAGGCTCCGAGGAGAGAGATATTACAATCATGGGTCTCATGACCCAACAATCAGAGCATACAAGTCAAAGCACAAGCGGAAGCTTAACATGTCTGAGTACAGACAACTATAAATGAAAAAGGCTGAGAAGCCTGACTATCTACCAGATCCTGCCAAGGGCACAAGATCGTAGCTGAGGTAACAAGCTAAACGTCGAAGACCACGCGGAACTACTAGCGAGACTGAAGTCTCTCTGCAAAAACATAAAATAGGCAAACGTGAGTACAAATGTACCCAGCAAGACTTACATCAGAACTAACTACATATGCGTCATTATCAACAAAGGGGATGGTGGAGGTTTAACTGCAGCAAGCCAGCTTTGACTCGGTGGCTATCCTAAACTACGATTGCAAGTAACTCTTTGAGGTGGCGCACACGAGTCCACATATTCACCATATCAATACACCACTATGGATCCGCTCCCGTCCCCCTACGAGAACGCCATCCATAGCACTCACGCTTATCTTGCGTATTTTAGAGTATCCACTTTCACTTGTCTATGAACTATGCAAGGGGTCCAAGTTTCCATATCCGAGGAATCCGGCTATTTGAATAGATAATGATAACCCTGCAGGGGTGTACTTCTTCACACACGCTCTCGCCACTTACCGCCCTGTACACGTCATGTACCTCGGCAACCTTCAAGCGGAAGCCGGGCGAGGAAGTCGGCCACGACCTGACTAACCGAACAAGTCTCTAGCCCAGGTTTATCGCCTATTCAGGTTCCATCCGCAAGGAGATCCGGCCGGGGTGTCGCTTACGGCCCCAAACGATGTGTGCAGGGTTCCCAAGTCCACCATCCGGGTGCCACTTGGTACACCGGACCACTGTGCCTAGTCTGTCCCAAGCCCACCTGTACCGGGTGCCACTTGGTAGACTACTAACACTACCTACAAACACCAGAAACTAGTTGCAACTCCTGGACAGAGATCATGTTGATTAATAAGTCGAGAGGGTCGAGTTACTGGAACCCAATGTGTGGTAGTAACTGGTCATGGATCACAAACACAGAACTCAGTTCCTGAGGACGGCTTCAATGAGACAACCTACCATGTACTCCTACATGGCCTCTCACCGCTACCTTTACCAAATCGTGTTCACACACTTAGCTCACACACAGTAGGACATGTTCACACACCTCTGACTCATTCCCGATGAATCAGACCTGACACAACTCTAAGCAGTAGCAGGCATGACAAACAAGCAAGAATGAGTAGGCACAACAGGGCTCAAACGACTCCTACTCATGCTAGTGGGTTTCATCTATTTACTGTGGAATGACAGGTCATGCAGAGGATAAAGGGGTTCAGCTACCGCAGCAAGTAACAGATGAATCGTTGTTGTCCTAATGCAGTAAAAGAGAGCAGGAGCGAGAGAGTGGGATTATATCGGAATGAACAAGGGTGTTTTGCTTGCCTGGCACTTCTGAAGATAATATAGCTCTTCATCGGTGTCATCGATCACATCGCCGGTACAACGTCTATCGAGGGGGAACAACACCGGCAAACATAGAAGAAACACGATCAATGTAATGCACAATATGATGCATGCTATGACATGGCAATATGAATGTGTTTTGGGCTAATGCACCTAGCTATGATTTAAATGAAGTTGGTTTGAATACATGATTCAAACTCCAACTCCATATATGATTATTTAAATGCCCTTTATTTGTTTTGTCCAAAACAGAGGACAAACATTGTTCCAACATGCATGAAAATGGTACAGATGGATTCCTTGAATTTTTCAGATAATTTTTCATATATAATTTATTTAATTTGGAGTTACGGTTGAATTTCTATGAATTTTAGAAGTTTATACAATTTTCTGGAATTTCCTTATTATTTATAAAATAAACTAAATTCCAGAAAAAGAATATTGCGTCAGCATGGCGTTGGCATGACGTCAGCAGGTCAACAGGGGCTGGTCCGGTCAAACCTGACCAGTGGGGCCCACTGGTCAGTGACTCAGGTGACTAACAGAGTTAATTAATTCTAACTAATCAAATTAATAGCCATGGGGCCCACTGTCAGTGTCAGCAGGGGTAATTAGTTTAACTAATTCAATTAGTACTAATCCTAATTAACTAACAGAGCAATTAGCACTAATTAAAATCCTACACTAATTCAGTCAAAGGCCGGCCCCACATGTCATGGACACAGGGGGGTCCCGCCGTGGTCAAAGTGGGTCAAACCCACCGGCGACATGACGCCGGCGAGGCCCGAGACGTCGGCGCGAACCGGAAACACGCTACAGGGCACAGGCGAGGCCGTGCTTGGGCTCGTTGGAGAGCCCTTGCTGGTGCGCATCGAACGGTGGTGGTGGCCGTGCCTGTGGTGGCCGGTACCGACGATGGCGAGCTCGTGAGCGGCGGCCGGAGTTCGGGTGCGATCGGGTTCGGCGCTGCTGCTCGCAAACGAGGGAGCTGAGGCGCTGGTGGGGCTCTACGGGTCACTGGGGTCATCAGGAGCACTCGGAGGCAACGAGCGCAGGTGGAGGAGCTCGGGAGCACGAAGCTCTCCGGCCATGACGGACGGCGGCCTCGGGTGCTCGTGGGGCGGCGGCTACAGGGCATGCGCGAGAGAGAGAGGTGAGGGGAAAGGAAGAGGGGCTCACGGCGGACTCGCAGAGCAGCTCAATGGGCTCGGGGAAGCTTCTGCGACGGAGAATTGACGGCGGCGATCTCCGGTGGCCGACGAGGGGAACGGCGGTGCTTGCGACGTCCAGGGGCTTCCGGCATCGGACGGCTCGGTGAGGAGGAAGAGAGGGACGAGGCGGAGCCTGTGGGCGTGTCGGAGAGGCGAGGCGGTGGCTGTGGCCGCGGCGAACGGCGTCGGTGGCGACGGCCGTGCGTGTGAGAGAGAGACAGAGGAGGGGATGAGGCGAGGGAGAGTGCGAGAGGGAGTCGGGGCAGCGTGGCGTCATCCAGGCACGGGGTCAGGGAGGAGGACGAGCCTCCGGCGCGAAGCAGGAGGTGGCCAGAGCAGGGTGGAGGTGGCACGCGCGGCGGCGTCGCGGTGTCCCTCCTCTGCCTACTGGCACGAGGAGGAAGGCGACAGGGGGAGGCGCCTGGTGGGCTGGACCGCACCGGTGGGCTGCCAGCACAGGAGCTGGGCCGGTTGCTGGCGCCAGGTGGGGCGCTAGGTGGGCTGCAGGTAGGTGGCCCAGGTAGGCTTCTGCTCTTTTTTTATATTTCTGTTCTGTTTTCTTTTATTTAATCTTTTGCCACTGTTTTGAATTTAGAAATAATCCAAACAATGCCAAAAACTCCTCTGAATATTTTTATTTTGCTAGATGGACTTTTGCAAAAGCTCATAAAATATTTCAGGGTTATTTGAAATTATATTCTAATTATATGAATATAATTCAAATTCAAATAGCTAATGATTTAAGTTCAAAGTCCCAAGATTAAGTCCTTAAAAATGTTCAATATTTTGGTTGGGACCAGAACCCTTTCCAAAAATTATCAAACATTTAAGAAGAGCATTTTCTAACAATGAATGAGATTTTAGGGTTTTTTCCCTTCTTTTATTTAGGGTTTTGAGGCTTCCAAATTTCCCCAGTTCAAGTTTTCAGAAATTTAAACATGATGCAAACACTAGGCAGCACCAGAAGCTAGGGATGTGACACTTGGCGAGCTGCGAACGACGCCGGCCACGCGCCCTCTTCATCTTCATCTCGACCATTGCCGAGGCTGGGCACCCGGCCGCCGTCATCGTCTTCGGGGCAGCACCCAACGCGGCGGTCGTCTTCTCAGAACACCCTCACGTAGAGGGTGGCATCGCCGTCAAACTTGAAATGCAGGGTGCACCGCCGGCTCAGGCCACGCGTGCGGGCAAACGTTTGCCAGCCGTGGGTCAGGGCCACATCCCGCCGACGGAGACCTCCAGTGAGGCCTAGGAGGCCCTGCTGCAGCAACCGTCCGCTTGAAGCCAGAGGCCGCCAGGAGCGTCGGCCGGGAGTTCACCAGCAAAAAAGCGGGGAAGCTGGAGCCAGCTACCGGTTGGGTCCACTGACCACACGACGAACTCCGTCAGCCCCTCCGCCGAGTGGAAGCGTGGCCTGGGAGGCCGCGCATCCATGACGCACCTTCTGTCACCCACCAGGCGCCCATCGCCGCGCGGGAGACCGCAGCCGCGACCGCGGGGAGCCGCTGCAGGAGACGCAGGATGCTTGCGGGGATGACCCTGGCCGCGCTTGGGCGGGGGAGAGTCAGGCCCTTCCCGACGAGCCTTTCCCTTCTCCGCAGCCGAGAACCTCTTCGACGGTGCCATAGAAGACGGCGAGCAGCTGAGATGGGGAGAAAGAAGGAAAGAAGCAGAAAGAGATGGACTGCGGGGGCTCTTGCCCGTCCGTACTTATAGTTCGGAGGAGGCCAACCGTCGGCCTCCACAATCACAGGTAATCATGACCCATTTCTGCATGCAAGGACTTGCCAAGTCGAGCAGTTTCTGAGGCGGCGTGGGGAAGCGGAGGCGCCCACGTCCAATCAACCGCCATGTGGTGCCCAAGGCCGCAGGCTGATGGGGCCGCGGTGCTCCGCACTTGCCCCTTCGCTTCTCCGCTAAGCCAAGTCCGAGCACGCCTTGGGCCCAGGGCTACTGTCGGCGTTCTGGGAACGGGGGTCCCCAGACTTGCCTGCCTGGGGCCTGCGGCGTTGCTCAAGCAGTGGCCCAGTATGGCCCATCTTCATCAGCGCAAGACTCAAGACCCTCGCGAGGGGCCAATCCTCGTGGTGCGGACGACACAAGACTTCCTCAAGGACGGCCTCGCCAAGCAGGCTCGCGAGGAGGCAGAGAGATCAAGGCAGGGTACCTCACGAGGTGCTCGTGACGCAAGCCGTGACGATTGAGACCAGGTGGGAGCCAGGTGAACGCCGACCTGCGCAATGTCCTTGTTTCCTCTTTGGTGCAAAGGGGGCAAGCACAGGCGTGGAGTACCGGGGCATCCAGCAAAGGTTGCCATTTCAGTGCAATGAGACCAAGACCAGCACAGCGATAGGACGGAGGTCACCGTGGAGCCCAAGACGGCGTCATCACCAGTGCCTTTGGCAGCCGAAGACCAACTTTAGTCAGGATAACTTGTAGTAGATGTTCCCCTTCAAAATGGCCGTTGTTGGTGCCCTTCCCACTCAATATTTGGGAAGAGGACCAGGGCCTCTATATATAGGACTAGCCACCACAGAGGAGGGGGACGAGCTCATCGAGCACTCATTAGACCGAGAGGTGATCGAACTCACCCTAGCGGTTCATCACACCAGCCCAAGAACACCTCTTGCGAGGCTGTTCATCCTTTGTACTGTTCATCATCAGCCCCTGAGGCAATCCACCACACCACACACTGGAGTAGGGTATTACACCACAATGGTGGCCCGAACTAGTATATATCTTGTGTCCCTCGTGTTGTTCATTGTTTAGCCTAGATTCTCGTGAGGCGATCGGACGTGGATCGGTAGGGTGAAGATCTTCGTGTGCACCCCAGAGTTCGAACCTTAAGGGTCTGCCGGAACCCAACATTCGACAAGGACCTTGACTTGGAACTTCTCTCTTTGCTTCTACTCTTGTAGAACTTGTTGAAGTTCTTCACCATTAGGCTCAATTCTTCATTGATGGTTTGTTTCTCACTTGATGATGTGGGAGCTTCACATGAGGCTTTGTAAGCACCACTTGACTTGTTGTGGAGCTCCTTCTTATCCTTGAGTGACATCTCATGAGCAACAATTCTTCCAATGACTTCCATTGGCTGGAGATCTTTGTAATTGGGCATCATTTGGATCAATGTGCACACGGTATCATATTTTCCGTCCAAAGCTCTTAGGATCTTCTTGAGGAATTTGTAGGTCATATCTTCACTTCCTAAGCCGGCAATCTCATTTGTGATAAGATCAAGCCTAGAGTACATTTCAGCGACACCTTCACCATCCTTCATTTTGAACTTATCAAGCTGAGTTTGAAGCACATCCAACTTGGATTCCATGACGGAGTCGGTACCTTCATGCATATCAATCAAAGTATCCCAAATTTCCTTTGCATTCTCAAGACGGCTGATTTTGTTGAATTCTTCAGGGTACAATCCACTGAAGAGGGTATCACAATCTTGAGCGTTGTATTGCAGCATCTTCAACTCTTCCGTGGTAGCTTCATGATTCGGTTCTCTCCCATCAAACAATGCACCTTGCAAGCCAATACACACAATAGCCCAAACAGCGGGGTTATGTCCAAGAATATGCATTTTCATCTTATGCTTCCAACTAGCAAAATTAGTACCATCAAAGTAAGGACCTCTATGGTGGTAATTTCCCTCACTAGACGCCATACTCTCCTAGGTTGTGAAACCAAGGCTATGACTACCAAAAGATATGGAAATCAAAGCAAATGGAGACAAAAGCTCTGATACCACTTGTAGGATCGAAAGTATGTATAGAGGGGGGTGATTAGACTACTTGACCAAATAAAAATCTATCCTTTTCCCAATTTTAGTTCTTGGCAGATTTTAGCAACTAAGTACGATTCAAGCAATCTTAACACAATTCAAGCAAGCATGCAAAGAGTATATGAGCAGCGGAAAGTAAAGCATGCAACTTGCAAGAATGTAATGGGAAGGGTTTGGAGAGTGCAAACGCAATAGGAGACACAGATGTTTTTGTCGTGGTTCCGATAGGTGGTGCTACCGTACATCCACGTTGATGGAGACTTCAACCCACGAAGAGTAACGGTTGCGCGAGTCCACGGAGGACTCCACCCACGAAGGGTCCATGAAGAAGCAACCTTGTCTATCCCACCATGGCCGTCGCCCACTATCGGTGTCAAAACCGGCAGATCTCGGATAGGGGGTCCCGAACTGTGCGTCTAGGCGGATGGAAACAGGAGACGAGGGACACGACGTTTTTACCCAGGTTCGGGCCCTCTCGATGGAGGTAAAACCCTACTCCTGCTTGATTGATATTGATGATATGGGTAGTACAAGAGTGGATCTACCACGAGATCAAGGAGGCTAAACCCTAGAAGCTAGCCTATGGTATGATTGTTGTTGTGATTGTTGTCCTACGGACTAAAACCCTCCGGTTTACATAGACACAGAAGAGGGCTAGGGTTACACAGAGTCGGTTACAATGGTAGGAGATCTACATATCCGTATTGCCAAGCTTGCCTTCCACGCCAAGGAAAGTCCCATCCGGACACGGGACGAAGTCTTCAATCTTGTATCTTCATAGTCTTGGAGTCCGGCTGATGATGATAGTTCGGCTATCCGGACACCCCCTAGTCCAAGACTCCCTCAGTAGCCCCTGAACCAGGCTTCAATGACGACAAGTCCGGCGCGCATATTGTCTTCGGCATTGCAAGGCGGGTTCCTCCTCCGAATAATTCGTAGAAGATTGTGAACACCAGGATAGTGTCCGGCTCTGCAAAATAAATTCCACATACCACCATAGAGAGAATAATATTTACACAAGTTCAATCTGCTGACGTATTTTGTGGCGTGACGTCACACCACTACCAAGCCTTTACTTGATTCCTTTTTATTATACCACCTCAGCGCGTTTAGCAAAGCGGTTTCCTTGGCACGTCTTGTCGAAGCAGAGATCGTGGTCCCCTTTTTCAGGGATTCCCATCAATACGGACGTGGTTAACCCAACCGCGCCATTGATTGTCGCACTTGGGAGATAAGCGAGTTTTACCAGGCCAGTGGGGACACATAAGCTTGGTCCGCCCATATATAAGGGGATAAGGATCCTCCTCTTTTACCTACGCCTTCTTCCTCCTTTGCTTATCCATCTCCGCGCACTCGAGCTCCAGCGCCCAAGTCCGCACATCTCACCTCAACCTTCTCCAGCCATGTCCGGAGCGGGAGGCAAGTGGATGGCCTCCTCCGTTACGGAGGGGCACATCGAGAAGCTGCGCGGCGCCGGATACCTGTCCAGCGACATCGCGCACCGGCTGCCCGACGAGGGGCAGCTCATCCACACCCCCAGGCCCCATGAGAGGGTCGTATTTCTTCCCCACTTCCTCCGCGGACTAGGCTTCCCACTTCACCCCTTTGTCCGGGGGCTCATGTACTACTACAGCCTGGACTTCCACGATCTGGCGCCAAACTTCATCCTCAACATCTCGGTGTTTATCGCCGTGTGCGAGGCCTTCCTCTGCATCCAGCCCCACTTCGGCTTGTGGCTAAAGACCTTCAATGTCAAGCCGAAGGTTGTGAAGGGCAGCCAAGCGGAGTGCGGAGGCTCCATGGTGGGCAAAATGCCCAACGTCACTTGGCTCGAGGGTGCCTGCGTGGAATCCATCAAAGGGTGGCAATCGGGGTGGTTCTACATCACCGAGCCGCATGACCCTAAATGGGCAGCGGCCCTCGAATTCAGATCTGGCATCCCCATGCAGCTCACCTCCTGGAAAGAGAAGGGCTTGCTATGGGGTAGTTCGGAGGAGCTAACCAGACTCCAGTCCTGTCTCCAGACCCTGGTGAACAAGAAGCTTAAGCTTGTCAATGTGATCCAGGTCATGCTCGTCCGCCGGATTCTCCCCTGCCAGCAACGGGCCTTCAATTTGTGGGAGTTTGATCCGGCACAACACCGGACCTTGAGCGGGCTCTTCGACATGACGTACGAAGCTGCCTGGAGGGTGCTGTTCAAGGGCGGAGAAGCCCCCGCATCCGCAACCGAAGATCGCGGTTTCAGCACGCCGCGCCCAACCGGCGAGGTAAGCTATGTTATCCTTTATGGGACACTCATTAATTTCATAGTTTGACTCTATGTGGGATCTAAACTCCCAATGCCTTTAACAGGACTGGCAGAAGACGTCCGGACAGGTTAACTGTCCGGCTTCCCTTCTAGAAGACCCAGCGGACACCCGTTTGTGGGGGCTACTGGTCCCGACACTTTACGTGGTGCCGTAGAAGAAGGCCAAGAAGAAGGCCACGAGAACCCGAAGGAGTTCCCGGCGTCAGGTGGTATCGGACTCATCGTTTGATGACTCTGAGGCGGACTCCTTCCCTAAGGACGAGGAGGAGAAGAAAGAAGCCTCTCCCCCAGCGGGGGGAGAGAAGAAGTGGAAGGCCTCCCCAGCGAGGGAGGCCGAAGGGTCCAAGAAGAGAAGGACCCTTCCCCCGGACTGTTCCGCCAATGTTGGCGACGTCAACGAGGAGTGGCCTTCAAGGGCCAAGCCCCTGGCAAGATCGTAAGTATCCGGACTCCTAGATAGTTTATAATTTTTCATTTTGCCACACGGTGTCTTTCTAATGCCGCATATAACCTGTAGTCCGGCCAAGGACAATCTTCCCGCTTCGTCCAGCGGGTCCTTAGACACGTCGAATATGGATTCCCTTCCAACTGCCTCAACTCCCCGTGATGCTGATGACGCCGAGGTGGGATCCAGAGAAGGGACCCGTCAGGAGGAGGAGGCCCCGGAGGTGCCACAAGGCAACCTCCTAGACTCTGCACCGGACTCCGCACCGGAACCTGCAGTGGTTCCAGAGTCCGGCGAGCGGCCCCTTCGTAAGAAGGGCAAGACTGTGACGCCGGCGGCCTCTGTCCAACCAGAGGCGCCGGATAACTTGCTGGAGGCGCTCAACGGCACTTCCATCAAAGAAGAACACCGCACTATCATGAGTGCGGCGATTCATAAGGTTCAGCTTGCCAAGAGCGGGCTGGCCGAAGCCTGCAGCAGCCTTCTAACAGGCTTTGAGGTAAGAATTTTAAGATATGTAATATAATACCGCATAGACAGTAGCCCCTGATGCGCGATTCGGTGTTCGGATAGAAAAGCCGGACTGAGGATCTAAAAAGATATACGCACGAGTTCTAAAAAATATGTCAATATGGGTTTGCAGGCTGCGCTGCTAACCTCTGTCCCACTGACTGCGGAGGTTGATGCTTTGAAGCAGAACCTCAAGCGATCCGAGAACGAGCTCGGCCGTGCCAAGAAGCAGCTCGAGGACAAGGAAGGTGAGTGACACCGTATTAAATTTGTACCTTACAGAAAAGGATTTGGTTGCAAGAAAAATAACAAGGATAACATGGGTACTACAGGGGCCACGAATGAAGTGGCGACCCTGAAGGAGGCGGTGTCCGCGGCCGAACGCAATGCGGCCGCGGAACGGGCTGAGCGAGAGAAACAGGAGGCGCGTGTGGCGGCGGTACAGCAAGAGCTCCAGGCTCTCTTGGAGAAGCACGAGAGTTTGGAGCGTGACTCGAAGACGCGAGAGTCCGAGCTTGCATCGGCTCTTAAGAGCGCCAAAGCCGCTAAGGCCAAAGCCCACAAGGCCCTTCGGAAAATCGAGGATTTGAAGAAAATAGCGGCGGGTAAGGCATTTTTCATGCAAAGCAAGCATGTGAATGTGAATTACCTATTACTTACCCGAATTTGGAGCTCTCCAGGAGCGTTCACAGATCTGCCCCGCAGCGTGTTTGATGCTGCCGCTTTCTACCGGGCCGAGGAGGGGAGCTCGACGGAGAAGGTCTTCTGGTCTCAGTATGCTGAGGCCGGACATCCGGTGCCCCTTAGCGACCAGCTGAAGCAGCTGGTCGAGCTCCACAAGGTAGCCGAACAGGCCATGAAGGGCCTCATAGTTCGGCTGTGGCCCAAGGAGGCCATGCCTGGGAGCTACTTCGGCCTGGTGCGGCAGCTGGTGGACATGTGCCCCTGGGTTGAGGTCGTCAAGCACTCTGCCTGTATTGAAGGTGCCCGTCGGGCTCTTGCCCGTGCAAAAGTGCACTGGGCAGGATGGATGCTGAGAAGCTGCTGACGGACGCGCCGCCGGCGGGCAAGGAGTATCGTACGCCCGAAATGTATTATAAGAGTGTCCTGAAGGGTGCCCGCATGATTGTGGGTGAGTGCTCCAAAGATGTAATATTTGAGTAGACTCGCATTTTGTTATCCTGTGCGCTGAAGACTTTGTTCATATGCGCTAAGCAACGCTTGTTAATTTAAAATATTACCTTCTGTGCGGCCATTTATCAAATCTGAGAGATGGCAAGTCGTCGGCTTCAGCCCCCATGCCACTAGTGCTGGGGTGTTCGGGATAAACTTGAGCGCTCTTGTTCCCATGTTTGGGTCCATCTAGGGAGGCGCTCAACACAACGAGCGAGGCAACCGGACTTATAATGCTTGAACACTCTCACTTAGCCATAGAATTCTATAATTTTAAATTTCGGCGAAGTCCCTAGTGTTTAGAAGACCGAGTTCGGGGCGCTATGCACGCCTGGGCCGGGCAAAGCCGATTCCTCGCTCTAAGCGGCATAAGTCTTTAGGGACTCGAAAAAAACCTCTCGAACAGCGACCAGCTCTCGCCTTATCATGACAGTCAGTTTTAGCTTTCTCCACTGAGGCGCTCGCCCAGCTCAACCGGGGCGCAATCGCAGTGGTTCTCCCAGTGCTACCTTAGCCGATACAACGGAACGTAAGGTACCAAAACATGGGAGCCGGGAAACCCAACTATTGACCAAGACATGATTCGGAGCTGATGCATACAATGCTATAAGTTCGGGGTGCCACACTTGTGAAAGTGTTCGGACTTGTCACACCATAATGTGGGGAACTTAATCCCCTGGTGTATTTAGCTGTACTGAAGTGTACGGATGCAACATGTCATAAATGAACATATATAAGAAAGAAATGCGATTACAAGCAAAAAGCGATGCATTGTTTATTCTAGAAATACTCCCATGAATGCAGAACGATACAAATAGTGCGGTAAGCAAAGGATTGGACTATTAAACATGTCCCCCTCCGGGGGTAGGCTACGGAATGGTGTATTAAATAGATTTAATGCTCGTAATGGAGACCACCTGAGTATTCGTCGTAGCCTTTCTCCTTCCCTGGCTGTTGCATCATGAGTTCGGCAGGTTTACTGCCGGACAGGGCCTCTAGTGAATGGAGTCCTGTGTGTAAGAAAAAAGAAAAAAAGAAAAAAGAGTGACACACTTGGGAGCCCCTGGTGTGGTTGAGCCGCACTCTGGGCCTGTCGTGGTCGTGCCCCTCCCCCTATGCCCATGGTATCTCCAGAGCGTAATGATGTACGTGAAGGACCAGTCTTGCAATTTTGCAAGCGCTGGGGTTGGGGCCGCGTTGCTACGCGTGCTCGGAACGTGCCAGGCGGTCTTGTTGTAGGTTACTCCGGGCGCGTTTGGCCGTGTCCGGTCGCTTAACGGCCGGACTCGAAAATTGCCTTAAGAGGCTTCTCTGTACTTCTGCCGCATGAGCCGCTATGTGTTCCTCCGTTCGGAGGGAGCGTTCAGTGTTTCCGTTGACCGTGATGACTCCTCGAGGGCCTGGCATCTTGAGCTTGAGGTATGCGTAGTGCGGCACCGCGTTGAACTTTGCAAACGCGGTTCGTCCGAGCAGAGCATGATAGCCGCTGCGGAACGGGACTATACCGAAGATTAACTCCTCGCTTCGGAAGTTATCCGGGGATCCGAAGACCACTTCCAGTGTAACTGAGCCTGTACAATTGGCCTCTACACCTGGTATGACGCCTTTGATGGTCGTCTTTGTGGGTTTAATCCTTGAGGGGTCTATGCCCATCTTGAGCATTGTATCCTGATAGAGCAGGTTCAGGCTGCTGCCGCCGTCCATCAGGACTCTACTGAGGTGAAATCCATCGACGATTGGGTCTAAAACCAATGCGGCGAATCCGTCGTGGCGGATACTGGTGGGGTGGTCCCTTCGATCAAAAGTGATCGGGCAGGAGGACCATGGGTTGAACTTTGGGGCAACTGGCTCCATCGCGTATACGTCCCTGAGTGCACACTTCCGCTCCCTCTTGGGTATGTGAGTTGCGTATATCATGTTCACCGTCCGCACTTGTGGGGGGAAACCCTTCTATCCTCTATTGTTCGGCGGCCGGGTCTCTTCCTCATCATCACTATGCAGCCCCTTGTCATTGTTTTCGGCAATTAACTTGCCTGCCTGCTTGAATACCCAACAATCCCTGTTAGTGTGATTGGCTGGCTTTTCGGGGGTGCCATGTATCTGGCACGAGCGGTCGAGTATTCGGTCCAAGTTGGACTGACCCGGAGTAGTTCTTTTGAATGGCTTTTTCCGCTGACCGGGTTTAGAGCCTCTGAATCCAGCATTGACTGTCGTATCCTCAGTGTTATCGTCGTTAACGCAGCGTTTGTTTTTGTTGCGATGCGACCTGCCATTGCGGTCCTTGGTATCCGGACTGCCAGAATTTTTGCTGAGGTTGTTACTGCAGGCTAGCCAGCTGTCCTCTCCCGCGCAAAAGCGGGTCATGAGTGATGTGAGGGCTGCCATGGATTTCGGCTTTTCCTGTCCTAGGTGCCGGGCCAGCCACTCGTCGCGGATGTTATGTTTGAAGGCTGCGAGGGCCTCTACATCCGGACAGTCGATGATTTGATTTTTCTTTGTTAAGAACTGTGTCCAGATCTGTCTGGCCGATTCGTTTGGCTGCTGAATTATGTGGCTTAGGTCATCCGCGTCTGGTGGTCGCACATATGTGCCCTGGAAGTTGTCAAGGAATGCGGCTTCCAGGTCTTCCCAACACCCAATTGATTCTGCTGGCAAGCTGTTAAGCCAATGCCGAGCTTGTCCTTTAAGCTTGAGTGGGAGATATTTGATGGCGTGGAGATCGTCACCACGGGCCATGTGGATATGAAGGAGATAGTCTTTGATCCAAACCGCGGGGTCTGTTGTGCCATCGTAGGAATCAATGTTCACGGGTTTAAACCCTTCGGGGATTTGATGATCCATCACTTCATCTGTGAAGCACAGTGGGTGTGCGGCACCTCTATATTGGGCTATATCACGACGTAGCTCAAACAAGCTTTGTCTATTGTGTTCGGCCCGGCCGGACTTGCTGTGTCCGGTGCGACGGTTGTCGTCGCGTGCCATGGGGGCCCACGCGATCCGTAGATCGATCTTGATTGTCTTGCCTTATCCTCCAATATGTCTCGCAAGTCCGGAGCGTTCCCCTGTGGCCTTGTGCTTTTCGAGCGATGCCGGGGTCTGGTTCTAGTGGAGGGCCTAAAGGCCTCTCTATCGCGGCCATGAGGTGGTCGGTCAGCCGTATTGTGCTCTGGTGATGCAGGTTTATATGCCTCCTCCTCTAATCATGGGAGAAACTTGCGTTTGGGGTAGCTTTTGGAGGGGCGTTCGAGATCATACTCTTCGGCTGCAAGGACTTCAGTCCATCTGTCAGCTAGCAGGTCTTGATCAGCTCTAGGCTGTTGCTGCTTTTTCTTTAGGCTGTTCGCCGTGGCCATTAGCCTGCGTTTAAAACGCTCTTGTTCGACGGGATCCTCAGGCACGACGAATTCGTTGTCGTCGAGGCTTGCCTCGTCTCCGGAGGGAGGCATGTAATTATCATCCTCTACCTCTTCGTCTGCCGCTCGCTCATGAGGGTTGGCTTCTCCGTCCTCCTATGCTGAATCTTGCTAGAGGGGGTTGTCTTCGGCACTCTCTGGGGTGTTCTTATCTCCGGTGCCAGAATCTCCATTCTTGCTGTGGCGGGATTTAGAGCGGCGCCGCTGATGCCGGCGCTTGGGCTGTTTCTTGGAGGAATATGCCTCCGCTGCTTCTTCGCCATTCCAATCCTTTGGGATGTCCACCATGTATCTGTCATATGACGAGGTGGTCTTCCAGTGCCCCGTAGGCGCTGGTTCTTGGTCGTCTCCGGCATCGTCGTCCATACCGTCGATGTCTTTGGAGTCGTAGTCTAGCATGTTGGTTAGATCGTTGACAGTGGCTACAAAGTGGGTGGTGGGTGGGCTTTGAATTTCTTCGTCGTCCGCATCCCAACCCTCCTGACCGCAATTCGTCCAGGGCTCTCCTGATAGCGAGAGATACCTTAGCGAATTCAGAATGTCGCCAAAAGGTGAGTGTTGAAAGATATCCGTGGCGGTGAACTCCATGATTGGCGCCCAATCGGATTCGATTGGAGGGGGCGCAGGAGGTTCGGAGTCCGGCGAGGAGTCCGGCACCTCGGAGTCACGAGCGTCGCAAGGGACAAGGTCAGTATTCGGCTCCATCGCCGTAGAGGATGCAGCCCCCGAGTCGGTGTCTAGCCACCCGTCCTCGATCTGCGCGGTCGGCTCCAAATTAAGGATCGGAGCGGACCCATGTGCGGCCTCCAGGGCACTGTCCGGCAGCAGAGCTAAATCATGCCCATCGAGACAGTGCGGCACGCTCGGCTGTGGCTCGAATCCATCGAAGATCAAGTCTCCGCGGATGTCAGCCGTGAAGTTTAGGCTTCCAAATCTAACCTGATGGCCAGGGGCGTAGCTTTCGATCTGCTCCAGATGGCCAAGCGAATTGGCCCGCAGTGCAAAGCCGCCGAATACGAAGATCTGTCCGGGCAGGAAAGTCTCACCCTGGACTGCATCGTTGTTGATGATCGAAGGAGCCATCAAGCCTATCGATGACGACACAGAGGAACTCTCAACGAAAGCACCAATGTCGGTGCCAAAACCGGCGGATCTCGGGTAGGGGGTCCCGAACTGTGCGTCTAGGCGGATGGTAACAGGAGACGAGGGACACGATGTTTTTACCCAGGTTCGGGCCCTCTCGGTGGAGGTAAAACCCTACTCCTTCTTGATTGATATTGATGATATGGGTAGTACAAGAGTGGATCTACCATGAGATCAAGGAGGCTAAACCCTAGAAGTTAGCCTATGGTATGATTGTTGTTGTGATTGTTGTCCTACGCACTAAAACCCTCCAGTTTATATAGACACCGGAGAGGGCTAGGGTTACACAAAGTCTGTTACAATGGTAGGAGCTCTACATATCCGTATTGCCAAGCTTGCCTTCCACGACAAGGAAAGTCCCATCCGGACACGGGACAAAGTCTTCAATCTTGTATCTTCATAGTCTTGGAGTCCGGCCGATGATGATAGTCTGGCTGTCCGGACACCCCCTAGTCCAGGACTCCCTCAGCCACGAAGGACTTGTCTCACTAGCGGTAGATCTTCATGAAGTAGGCGACCTCCTTGCCCTTACAAACTCCTTGGTTCAACTCCACAATCTTGTCGGAGGCTCCCAAGTGACACCTAGCCAATCTAGGAGACACCACTCTCCAAGAAGTAACAAATGGTGTGTTGATGATGAGCTCCTTTCTCTTGTGCTTCAAATGATAGTCTCCCCAACACTCAACTCTCTCTCACAGGATTTGGATTTGGTGGAAAGAAGATTTGAGTGGAAAGCAACTTGGGGAAGGCTAGAGGTGTATGCTGGAATATCTCTCTCTCATATGGTAGTAATGGATTATCTTGGCCTCAACACAAGTGTAGGTGGTTCTCTCTCAGAAAATGTATGCTGGAAGTGTAGGCACGTTCTGATGGCTCTCTCCACGAATGAAGAGGAGGTGGAGGGGTATATATAGCCTCCACACAAAATCTAACCGTTACACACAACTTGCCAATCTCGATGTGACCGAATTGATAAACTCGGTTGGACCAATTTAGCAAATCTAGTGACCGTTAGGATTTTCTATGGGACCGGCATGCAACTCGGTAGGACCGATATGCTTAGGGTTAGGGCATAACGTAATCTCGATGAGACCGATTACACAAACTTGGTGAGACCAATTTTGGTATTAAGCTAACCAGTGAGTTGGTCAGGTAAACTCGATGGGACCGATTCACTCATTTCGGTGAGACTGAAATGTTACAAAAAGGAAACAGAGAGTTTACATTGCAATCTCGGTGGGACTGATCGCTCATCTCAGTGGGACCGAAACTTTACGAAGGGAAACAGAGAGATTACAATCCCATCTCGGTGAAACCGAGATCCCTATCGGTGAGACCGATTTGCCTAGGGTTTGTGGCAGTGGCTATGACGTCTGAACTCGGTGGCGCCGGATAGAAAGAATCAGTGGGGCCGAGTTTGACTTTTGGTTTAGGTCATATGTGGATGTGAGAAAGTAGTTGAGGGCTTTGGAGCATATTACTAAGCATTTTGAGCAAGAGCCTCATTAAGCAACACCTCATCCCTCCTTTTGTCCTTAGTATTTTAAGGGTCCACTTTTCTCACCCATGCCAGGCCAATCATTGAGCTTTCCTAAAATATTTATCTTGAAATAGCATTAGCTCAATGAGCTATATATGTTGTTAGGAATTATCGAAACCACCTAGGGATAGTTGCACTTTCACATACGCAAACAAGAGTGAGAAGAGAAGCAACGGAGTGGTCGTGAAGCTAGCAATGATCAAGAAGTGATCTTGAAACTACTTACATCCAAACATAACCCAAAACCGTGTTCACTTCCCGGAATCCGCCCAAAAGAGACCATCACGGCTACACATGCGGTTGATGCATTTTAATTCGAATCTGGTATCAAGTTCTCTACAACCAGACATTAAAAATTCCCATCTGCCACATAACCACGGGCACGACTCTCGAAAGTTTATACCCTGTAGGGGTGTCCCAACTTAGCCCATCACAAGCTCTCACGGTCAACGAAGAATATTCCTTCTCCCAGGAAGACCTGATCAGTCTCGGAATCCCGGTTACAAGACATTTCGACAATGGTAAAACAAGACCAGCAAAGCCGCCCGATGTGCCGACAATTCCTGATAGGAGTCGCACGTATCTCGTTCTCAAGGCACACCGGATGGGACAAGCTACGAGTAAAACCAACCCTCAAGTTTCCCTGAGGTGGCCCCGCAGGCTGCCCAGTTCGGACCAACACTCGAAGGAGCATTGGCCTGGGGGGGGTTAAATAAAGATGACCCTTGGGCTCCGGAAACCCAAGGGAAAAAGGCTTAGGTAGGCAAATGGTAAAACCAAGGTTGGGCCTTGCTGGAGGAGTTTTACTCAAAGCAAACTGTCAAGGGGGTCCCACAAATCAATCAACCGCGTAAGGAACGCAAAATCAAGGAACATAACACCGGTATGACGGAAACTAGGGCGGCAAGAGTGGAACAAAACACCAGGAGTAAGGCCGAGCCTTCCACCCTTTACCAAGTATATAGGTGCATTAATTAAATAAGAGATATTGTTGATATCCCAACGTAATCCTATCCCTCATGGAGCAATCTTCAACTTCACCTACAACTAACAATGCTATTAGAGGGGCTGAGCAAAGCGGTAACATAGCCCAGCAATGGTTTGCTAGGAAGGGTGAAAAGGTTAGAGGCTGACATGGGAATTTGGGAGGCTTGATGAACAAGTGATAGGTAGCGCGACATAGCGATAGAACGAAGCAACTAGCATAGTAATGATAGTAGTGAGATCCAAGGTGACGGTCATCTTGCCAGAAATCCCGCGAGAAAGAAAAACGAGTCCATGAAGGAGATGAAGCAACGAAGACGAACCAAGCGTAGACGAACGAATCCTCACGATCGCAACAAAACAGGAACTAACGAGAAGGAGCACACCCGGAAAGAAGCAAACAACATGGTAAACACACAACGCATGAAGATGACATGATGCACAACCAAGCATGATGCATGACAAGGCTACATGCAGCTACTCATGGCAGAGAGGATGCATACAAGAGCAACACATCAAAGCAAGTTTAAAGGAGACCGGAAACAACATATAACAAATCCGGTAAGTCCTCATATGAAAATTTCGTAATTTTTCCAGATCTGAATAAAACTTATGTTCAATTTGTTAAACAGCAAGTTAAGATGCACCAAGATGATCTACATGAATTTCTAGTCAAGTTACATATAAAGTTCATTTAGTTCAGAGCTACGGCCTAGAAGATATGAGCAAAACAAGTTAAACATGGCATTGATGCAAAATGCATTCAAACATCAAACTAACACTCTCAAATCATGGATGCAACATGATAAGATGAAACTACATGCAATTCTAAGCAAGTTTCATATAGAGCATGCTCAAAACGGAGCAACGGTGCAACACATACACATGAAACAAGTTTAAAGGACAAGCTGTCCATAACAGCAAGTAGGCATCTTGCAAGCATCATGAAAATATGCTACAACACCCCAACATGAAAACAGAAGGCATGGTCGTGATGTACAAATGAAGCTTAACAAAACATGAACAATGAGCTATCTCCAGAAATAACTCGAACATGCTCAAAAGGACATGGCAAGTTTGCAAATAATAACAGTTTCACAGACGCAGAAATCACTGAGCATGACAGAAATAACATCAGGTTGCAATGTTTAGAGCTATTAAATAACATGCTACAAGAACATACCATGGAAAAAAAAGGCATGGCATGCTAATACTAAATACAAAGAACAAAACGTCCTTACTGAACTTATTCCAAAGATCAACAGAAAAGATGCAAGTATCCATGCAAACATGGCAAATGATATGACAAATTCAGAATAATACTACATGGCAGGAACAACGATAAGTAGGCATGTTGGTGAGCTTGTAACACACTCCACAGAGCATTTCATGGCATGTGAATTCAACCAACATTAAGAAGACATAATCATGAAGCTACACATGGCAAGATCAAGTTCATAGGGTGCATGGATCACTAGCAAAACTCATTGCAAAACTGAACTTAATGTTAACATGCTGACAGCAACATCATTTAGCAAGTTTCGAGCATGATAACAATAAGATACAGCAGGCTATAAATTCAACCAAGGGCATGGTTGGATAGGCCATGAAATGTATAACAAAACATTTTTAATGAAGATCTCTAGATTATACACGGAATGACTTGTAGTAGCAGGTTTACATAGCATCATGATATAACCGATTCAGCCTAGCAAAACAGTAACAACAAGTACCCTACTTCACGAGCTCTACGCACTCACCACAAGGCACAAACAAATAAATGGATTGTATAAATGTAAAGATGGCATGAAAATTCTCCTAAAATATGTAGACATCATGCTCATAGGATGCAGACACAAAATGCAACGAAAATGACAAAATAGCAAGTTATAAAAGTCTCAGCAGGTTAACATCATATAGCACTCTTGCAAAGATGATTAGGGCATCAAGATGGATTCAAAAAAGCATGGCACAATGGAATGAAATGAATAGCATCTCTCAATGAAAATTTTGATATATCATGTGCATGAATCAGAGCTACACGCATGACGTTATGACATGACAAAGTGGTCACCGGAATGCAAGAATTTCAGGACTTAGCAGAAAATTTCACCTCGCAGAAAACCGGATGGAGGGGTACGGGATGGCTCGGGACACGTTTGGATGCGGGGATAGGGACGTCCAGGGATGAAGGGATCCGGGCGCAGGCTGGAGGAGGCCATGGCCGGAGCTGCGCGCCGGCGAGCTCGGTGACGGCGGGCGGGGGGGTTCGGCGGTGCGCGGGGCACGGTGGCGTGGCCGGACGTCGAGGAGGTGAGGCGAGGTGGCAGCGCAGAGGCCGACGAGGAGGCGGCGGCGGGGCCGGCGAGGAGGCGGCGGCCGAATCTGGTCCGCTCTGGCCAGATCCGAGGCGGCGGCGTCCTGGTGTGGCCCGGCAATGCGGAGGCTGGCGGCGACGGTTCTCTGGCGGCGCAGAGGGAGGTGGGCGGCGGGGCCGGCTGGAAGAGGTCGCCGGCGGGCGAAGGCGGACGGCGGCGGGGCCCATCGGAGACGTGGGCGCTGGCGAAGGGTGGCGGGCAGATCGGGGAGGCACGGGGCGCTTGGGCCCGGCGGCGGCGGAGATCGGGCCCGGGCAGGCCGACTACGTGGTGCGGCAGGCCGCGGCGGTGAGGAGGAGCTGGGCGGCTGACGTGGCGGCGCGGGAGTGGTGGAGGGTGGCGGCGGCAATGACGTGGCGCTACGGGATTGGCCGGAGCGACGTGGCTGCGGGGCGGTGGACATGTCCGGCGCGGGTGGACACGTTCGGCGGCGCGAGGAAGAGGAAGGCTAGGGTTTGGACCCGAAAATGAAGGGGGAGGGGCATTTTTATAGGTAGAGGGAGCTAAGGGAGTCCAAATGAGGATCGATTTTTGCCCACATGATCGTGATCCAATGATGGGGAGCATGGAGGGGGTTTAGATGGGTTGTTGGGCTGTGTGAAGGGGTGCTAGGCTGCAAGAGAAAAGGGGGTTTCGGTTAACTCGGTTAACCGTTGGGGCATCAAACGACCTCCAAATGGACGAAATTTGACGGGCAGTCTGTCGGTGCTATACCAAGGCCACTCGGCAAGTCTCGACCCATTCCGAGAACGTTTTTATCCTGCTCACGAAACAAGGTCTGAGAGGGGCGACGGGGCACGTGCGAGTGTGGTTGGGCTCAGAACGGACAACGCAGAGAACCGGGGGAACCCGAACGGATGCAACTTTTGAAAAACATGCAGATAAAATGCAGATGATGACATGGCAAAATGCAACACGCAAGCAAATGACATGGCAACAACGGCGAATAACTGGAAGACACCTGGCACATCGGATCCAGGGCGTTACAGCTCTCCTCCACTAACAAGAGATCTTGTCCCGAGATCTTAGGAACGAGACGAAAGGGAAAGAGGAAGAGGTGAAGTAAGAACGCAAGAGAGAAGATGAACAAAGTCGAGAGCACTCGGTTAGAAAAGATGAATGGCGAGTATGATGAGAATCAAATGCTCATGGAAATAAGATAGACTCTGAAACCACTCCGGTTGGAACAAGATAGAAAAGGAATGAATAAAAGAATTTCGGCAACACTCCGACTGAAAATGGAAGGATTAGAACATGAACTTCTCCCAATGGGATAACACTTGACGAGATGAACAACGCAATGCCTCCGGAATAATTGAAAGAACTGAATGAAAAGAACTTAGAAGGAAGGACTGAATGGAGTTGTTGAGAAAATCAACAACGAAATAATAAGCTTGTTGTGGACTTATCAAGAACAACTCAAAACTTGAGGTGAAATTATACCACAACCAATGTCTGAATAGCTGAGAAGAACGAAGAAATGCAAAACTCCACTTCAGGAGAAAATGGAGAATAATTGCACTTCGAGACGTGAGAAGAAAGATACTTCAACTCCACCAACAAAATCTTGATAAACTCTTGAATAATGAATTAAATCATGAAGAACCACTAGGAAGAAATCCGGTGACAAAAGGATGATGAGATAGAATGAAGGATGAAAGAATAAGATGAGCCTTGTGGTTATTTAGATGGAGGTTCCAACGAAATGGCCGAGTAATTTTAAACTCCAGAAAAGAAAAGATGAAAACACTTCGAACTAGAATTTATTCATCAAGAACAAACTCCAAAGGAAGGGATTACTCACTTGGATGAAACAAGAATAAGATTTATTGTATGCTTATCCTTCGTAAAATTTAATTGATGATAAACGAATTTTGCATACTACTTATTCTTGTCGCAAGGATTAAGGGGGGTATAGCACAAAACTTGAGAAAGTCTTCGTGAACCATCGGTAGGATTGGAAAGAACGAATGAATTAATATGATAATCAAAGAAAAAGAATCTGAACGAACCACCGTAAGAATTCGAAAATGACTAAAGAAAGAGAATGAATCACCGGGAAGAATTAGAAGAACAAATATGCTTGATGGGACTTAGATACAAGAGAACTGGAAGAACTCGAGCTGATTAAAGAACATTTGAACGAAGCGCCCGGATAAATAGAGAACGATAACTGGAATGATGGCCTCCGGTGAAAAGAAATGGAAAAAACAACTCCTGACATACTCCGAATGAGTAAGAAAACCATATCTGACAAATGGAATAATTCGAGAGGATAATATGAAGCTAGAACCATGAATCTTCGAGAGGACGGGCAAGATTTAAGAGAAACTCTTCTTCGATCTTCAAAGCTGAGAATGATGACGAGAAACACCACCGAAATTGTTGAGAAACTCCGGAATAATGAAAAAGAGGAAAGGTAGAACCAAAGATGAAAAGAATTTGAAATTGATCTTGGAGATGGCATCTGACTGATGAAATTCATTCTTACGTCAAACTTGAAAAGAATTAGGAATGGATTCGGAATAATTAGAAGAGTCAGGTAAGATCCTGGAACAAGACCTGTGGGTTAGGGCCCACTGAAGAAAAAGTACCATTGGAAAGATTGAAGAGGAGATGATGCACCGGAACAACTGAAAGACATGAATGAGGTGTGAACCTCGAATTAATTGCAACACAAATGAATCTCCTGAGATGTCTTGAGCACTCCGGAAGGATTGAATGGCGAGAGGCAAACGAGCAAGGAGAACACTTGATCCAAGGAAAAGAATGTGATCAACCCAAAAAACTTGAATTGAGTCCACCGGAAAAGAGATGAAGAATGTCAAACAAAAGAGAATTCACCGGTGGAAACAATTGACGAAAGACTGAAGAGGTTCCACACAAATGAAATTGATGCTCGAAAGAGACTCAAACTCTGGGAAGAAGAGGGTGGGATGGCGGGAAAACAAAGGCGCCTAAAAGGGAGAACCGACAAATATCTTGAAGAGAAAACACCGGTTGAAAGAAAGCAAAGTGTCGGATTTCGAGTTCCGGCAGAACCCCTAAGGTTCGAACACTGGGGTGCACGCGGAGATTCAACCCTCTACCGGCTCGCTCCTCACCGAATCGCTAGGATCTAAACTACCAAACAGAACAGCACAAGAGACACAAGATTTATACTGGTTCTGACCACCATTGTGGTGTAAAACCCTACTCTAGTGTGTGGTGTGGTGGATTGCCTCTTGGGCGGATGAGGAACAGTACAATGGAAGAACAGCCTCGCGAGGGTCTGTTCTTGGCGGGCGCGATGAACTACTAGGGGGAGTTCAGTCGCCTCTCTCTCTCTCTGGCTTTCTATCCTTGTTCTCTCAATGCCCTACCTTGTGGGTGGCTGGCCCTATTTATAGGCAAAGGCCCTGGGCCTCTTCCCAAATATTGAGCGGGAAGGGCGCCAACAATTGGCCATTTTGAAGGGGAACAGCGGGTACACTTATCTTGACTAAAGTTGGTCCTCGCCTGTCAAAGGCTCTGGTGGTGACGCCGGCTTGGGCTCCACAATGACTTCCTTTCGGCCGTTGGGCTGGTCTTCGTCTTGTTGCATCGAAATGGACGCCTTTGCTTGATGCTCTCGCCTGCGCTTGCTCCCTTTGCACCAAAGAGGAAAGGAGGGCACTGCACGGGCTGGCGGCCGACTGGCGCCCTTGGTCGTCATGGCTTGCGTCACGGGCACCTCGCGAGGTGCCCCGCCTTGAACTCTCCGCCTCCTCATGAGCCAGCCTGACGAGGCCGCGCCTCAGGAAGCTCCTTGTCGTCCGCCCCGCGAGGCTTGGCCCCTCGCGAGGGTCTTGAGCTTGGGTTGATGAAGATGGGTTGTGCTGGGCCTTCTTTGAGCCACGCCGCAGGCCGCAGGCAGGCAAGTCTGGGGACCCCCGTTCCCAGAACGCCGATAGTAGCCCCCGGGCCCACGGCGCACCCGAACTTGGCCGAGCAGAGAGGCGAATGGGCAAGTGTGAAGCGTCGCGGGCCCTAACAGCCTGTGGCCTTGGGCGCCGCGTGGCGGTTGATTGGACATGGGCGGCACTGTTCCCCCATGCCTCCTTTTTTCGTGCCTTGCTAGGCGGACTCGCTGCCGCACACAGCCGCTCCCCTTTCCGTTGCTTGAGCGCTCCCTGTCCTTTCTTCTCTTGAACTCCAGCTTCCGCATCCAATCCAATCTCGAACCTTCCCCATCCCTTCCCTATCGTCATGGCTCCGCTGAGGAAGGGAAAAGGAAAGAAACCCGTGCCTCCGCCTCGCTCGCCGTCGACGGCGGCCCCCGCCGTCGATTGGCCGGTCATAATCAACCAAGAAGGCCTGGGCAAGGTCTGCTCAGCCCTGGCCACCATCTTCAACGAGTGTGGGAGGACGATGGCCTGGCCCGCGTCTCGCTTCTCCGTTGACAGTATTCCCACCGAGGTCCGGTATTTCGCTGACGCCCTGTGGGCGGGACTGGTTCCCCCCTTCTCTGATTTCTTCAACGCCGTGCTTTCCCATTATCAGATCCATATGATGCACCTGGGTCCTGAGTCCATCACCCTTCTCGCGACATTTGCCTTCGTTTGCGAGGCAATGACGGGCATCCTCCCTTCGGTTGCCTTGCTACGCCACTTCTTCTCTCTGCGCCTTGTCGACCCCACCCAATGCTCGGGGTGTGTGAGCTTCATTGCTGCACCTGAGACAGTGGCTTCTGGAATTGACTTCAGTCTTCCTCCGCCCGCGCCTGGGTTTCGGGAGCAGTGGCTGTATGTGGATGTAGGGGTGCCCATCCCCCTGCTGACGGAGCCATCTTCGCCTGTTGTCCCCAACTCAGGCTGGGGCCAGGTGACGCTCGCGAGCCCCCGACTTGCCTTCGTTTGGCACCGCTTCGAGTTCCTGAGGAAGCTTGGCGTGACGGCGCCCAAGGTGGTGAAGGAGTTCTTGCTACGCCGCGTCGCCCCTCTCTAGCGCCACTCTCATCGAATGTGGGCCTACAGCGGTCGTAGGGACCGTATGCGGCTCCAGGAAGAGGACCTGACGCCTGAAGCTCTGAGGAAGGTGCTCTTGGTCTTGACTGGGGATCCTTCCCCCGGCGACGTTTGTCAAGGGGGGGCTTGTTGTACCTCTGCTCGAACAGAGGCGACTTTGTGAGCCAGATGCCCATCTTCGATGAATGGCGGCCGCGGCCTGCTGGCCTCCAGGGGCCTCGCGAGAACCCAGTGGTGGTGGTCGCCCTTGCAGCCGCCCGGGGCGACTCTTCCTCAAGTGGTGGTGCAGGGAGGCATGAGCCTTCGGAGGCCGAGGGTGCCCTCACCGAGGCGACAACACTGGGTGGCGCTCATGAGGGAGCGGCTCCCGAGGCCCGTGCTACTGCAGTTGAGGGCGGCGAGAGGCCGCTTGCAGTGCCCGAGGCTGAGGCTCTCGAGGCCCCAGCCGCTCTTCTTGGTGAGGCGACCGGCAGCGCGCATCAGGCGGACGCCCCCGACGCGAGTCGCCTCGATGCTTCCTCCTCGTCGCAAGCTGACCCCTGCGCTCAACTCTTGGGTCGCTTCCGCGTGGACTTTGAGGCCCTACGGAAGAGGAGGGAGGCCCTGGGCGACGACTACCCTTGTCGCCTGCTGAAGCGTAGGAAGTACTACGCCATCGACGAGTAAGCCTTCTCCCTTCCCTGCTCCTGACTCTTTTGTTGCTTGTTCTGATCCTTGCCCTGTAGGGCCCTTCCTTCCGAGCTCACGGGGGTGGATGAGGAGCCATCCACCTCGTCTCCACCTCTTCTGTCGTCTTCGTTCATCCCGAGCAGCCGGGTCCTTGTGGTGAGGCCGGTTGGCGAGACGAGTCATCCCAAAGCGCAACACGGCCCTGCGCTCCCCGCGGTCTTCCTTCACGGGCCTTCTCGTGGCATAGACAGCCTGCCGTGGGCTTCTCGTCTAGCCGCGGACCGCGATTGGCTGGGGTACTCTCAGCGCTCTTCACTTGGAGATGGACTGGCTTTAGGTTGGGCCTTCGGCAGGGCGCGCCCGGTCATCTCGAGGGCACCATCCCCCAGCCCCCTGCCCGAGAGGGGTGCGCTGATTCGAGCCCCACGACACTCGCTTGGGGCGGATGATGGTGTGGAGGACGTCCTTGAGCGCGCCCGGGAGCGTCGCGCTCTTCGCCAAGGGTTCCTCCGGAGGGCGGCTGACGCGGTGAGCCTGCTTGGTGAGGAACTTGCTGATGAGGACGCACGCCTTGAGGCTGAGGGCCTTCGGCTGGTTTCAGAGAGGCGCGAGCTGGAGACGGCTACCGCCCTCGCGCACCGCCGGCGCGATCTTGATGATGAGGAGGCCAAGGCGTCGCTGGCGACCTATCGGGAGGCCCGTTCCCAGGCCATCGAACAAGCCTGGGAAGCTGACCGGCGGCGAGAGGCCACGGAGGAGCGGGCGTAGGAACTCTTGGCCCGGTGCCGCTCACTGGAGGAGCAGGTGGAGCTGTGCGAGGCGGCCCTTGCATCGATGAAGGTGGCCTCCGGCGACCCAGCGGAGCTCCAGAAGCGTGAGGAGGCGCTAACGCTGGAAGCCGCTGAACGCGCGCGCGAGCACGAGCGCCTGGAGACGAGGGAGCGCTGGGTGACACGGGCGGAGGACAACGTTTCTGCGCGGGAAGCCCGTGTCTCGGAAGAGGTAGGACGTTGGGTGGCGACAGTGCACCTGAATCTCGAGCTTGAGCTCAAGGAGAGGCTGGAGTTGGTCCGGCCCAAGGTTGAAGGTAGGACCAATGCCCTCAGGGCCAAACTGGAGGAAGCAACACGGCACGCCGATGCCTTGCGGGTCGCACTTGAGGCAGCGCAGGGGGAGTCAGCTACTTCCCATGCCGAGGTGCTTCTTCTTCGCCAACAGGTGGTTGAGGCTGAGGCTGTTGCTCGCCAAAACGCGGAAGAGATGCGTCAGCAGCGGCTCTTGGAGCATGAGCACGCCCCCACGCTCACCACGCTTCGAGAAAGGGCCAACACGGCCTTGGGTAACATCTGCGAGGCGGCCGTCAGCGAGCCGCGTGCTATTAACTACGCTGGCAACCTTCAGTTCTTCACCGACATCGTGATGCAACAGGAGGCATGGTCGGTTCGTGCCGTTGGTGGAGGAGAGGAGTCGAGCCCTGCTCGAGCGCGCCTTTTCCCGCGTCTTCAGCCCTCTCCGGAACATGGATCCTCACTTCGATTTTGACGCTGCCATCGCCCTGGCGTATTGGGTGGAAGACAACGTGGACGCCCTTGTCAGGGCCTTTGCTTCAGACAACGACGGCGTGATTGTGGACGCCGACGAGGGCAGCGTGGTGAACGGCCCTGACGCCGCTGGCGGCAACGCGGAGGGCGATGGCGAGGCCGGCGACAGCTCGGGCGGCGCTCCTGAGGATGCATTGGGGAATTTATCTGACTGACAGCACGCCGTTCCTGTTTCCTTATCCTGCATGAATAGAACTCAGGCTTTTGTCCCGATGGTTGTGAGAGCATTTTGGGAGGCGGTGCCCCTCATGTAAAACCAATGTTTCAGCACACTAGTCAATGCTACATTGCTCATAGGCCCGTGCCAAGTGGTTGACCACGTGACGAGCCAGCTGGTTAGTTTACCTTCGTCCTGTGCAGGTCCTGAGATAACTTGTGGGAGGCTGTGGTGCCTCGAACGCCTCCTGATCGAATCCATAGGATCTGTAGTGAAAAACCTCCTGAGAGGGTACGTCAGCGGCAGTCTGGGCTGCACGCAAGCTAGGCCAGACCCGGCTCGCGAGGGGCCCGCGAGGGGAGGCAGCTGAGGTGAGATCGTAACCGAAATGCAAGAGATTGCTCGAACGAGACTAAGCACCCCTTCCCCAACACACGCAAGTCTCAAATTCAAGTTCAACTTAAATCCGGCGGGGGAAAGCAACAGCCAAGGGAAAAGCAGTGAAAGCAAACAAAAGGCCGCGTTCGGCACCTAGTCTAGTCTTGGACGTCTTCTCACCAGCGCGGAGCTAAGTGCTGCCACTAGGCGTGGGAGGGAGCCCCAGGGCCTGAGGCCGGCACCCCTGAGACTCCGGGGCGTGTACAGCCCCACTCATTATTACGTGAGAGTGTCACGGGGCGGCGAGCTTCACAGGCACTGGGCCATCTTCACAGGTACCGGCCTTGCTTCATATCGCCAGACGAGGGCCCTGCCTTGCACCACACTCTAGTGCCATCAACGACGACCGGAAACCAGGACACCGCCGATGGGGTAGAGCGGTCGCCAGTGGTTCCCTCGACGACCACGGGTCCTCCACCAGGGGCAGGCCCAGAGGCACCTCCCCAGCGAAGGGCCTACCTCCTGGGAATGCCTTGCTCCGAACGCCCCGGTGGTGATGTCGGATCTCGGCCCCTCTCCTGCAGCCCCCGACGCCCTCCTCCTGAGGGGTAAGAGACTGCTGGAGCGGGGTAGCTGCTCGCTGTGGCGACCTGCACCTCCTGCGACCCATGATTAGTGTATGCCTGCTCCTGAGGGATTAGTGGTACCCGATAATCATCGCTTCCAGCATGGCCGGTGGGGCCGTCCCGGGGTTCCTGGAAGAGTTCAGCTTCTGGCGCCTCGTCCCCCTAGCTTGGGCTGAGGAGCAAGCCTTGTTCGCCCTCGCGCGGGTGCCCTTGATCCATAATGTGGGGCACGTACTCTTCCGCGGCCGTTACCCCGAAGGCCGTGCCGTAGGGCTCCGCGTGCCATGCAGCTCTGCTTGACGTCCCAGCATGGTGATGGTAGCGCGGCGGCCCACGGGGGCCGTGGGTCGCGACGAGTCCCTCTTCGCCAGCAGGGAGCAGAGTCGGTGCTGCCGCCGGCCCTATGCTGACGGCTTCGCTGGTGTTGTAGTAGCTTTGGAGCCCGCGGTTGCACGCGGGGCCCCTACGCGGGCCGCCCTGGGCCTGAGGTGAGAGCGGAGTGCAGAAGGGGTGCGCCCCCGAGGCGGCGAAGCCCAGGAGCTCCGCCACCTGCTCTAGCAGCACGTCACGGTCGCCATCCATCAGTCTGCACTGCAGCAGCTCTCGGGCCACCGTGAGTGCGGCCCTTGAGTTCGCCTACTCCCGGTGGGTGTATGGCGTCGTGGCCGCTGCGTGGTTGGAGGCCCTTGCTGCCGACTGCGTCTGCCGTGGTGTTAGAGCGTCAAGGCCTGTCCCCTCGTCCACGGCCTGGAGCGCCCTGCGGACCGCGAGCTGCCTGGGGCATGGGATCGCCCGGGGCGAGCGGCTCTGCGCGGGCGGGCGAAGCCGCCCAAGGATCGGGGTTGCCCGCCTGGTCGCCGGACATGGTGATGACGATGCGACGGGGCGCGAAGCGGCAGAAGGCAGATCCCGGCACACCCCTACCTGGCGTGCCAAATGTCGGATTTCGGGTTCCGGCAGACCCTTGAGGTTCGAACACTGGGGTGCACGCGGAGATTCAACCCTCTACTGGCTCGCTCCTCACCGAATCGCTAGGATCTAAACTACCAAACAGAACAGCACAAGAGACACAAGATTATACTGGTTCAGGCCACCATTGTAGTGTAATACCCTACTCCAATGTGTGGTGTGGTGGATTGCCTCTTGGGCGGATGAGGAACAGTACAATGGAAGAACAGCCTCGCGAGGGTCTGTTCTTGGCGGGCGCGATGAACTGCTAGGGGGAGTTCAGTCGCCTCTCTGGTGGTGACGCCGGCTTGGGCTCCACAATGACTTCCTTCCGGCCGTTGGGCTGGTCTTCGTCTTGTTGCACCGAAATGGACGCCTTTGCTTGATGCTCTCGCTTGCGCTTGCTCCCTTTGCACCAAAGAGGAAAGGAGGGCACTGGATGGGCTGGCGCGCGACTGGCGCCCTTGGTCGTCATGGCTTGCGTCACGGGCACCTCACGAGGTGCCCGGCCTTGAACTCTCCGCCTCCTCATGAGCCAGCCTGATGAGGCCGCGCCTGAGGAAGCTCCTTGTCGTCCGCCCCGCGAGGCTTGGCCCCTCGCGAGGGTCTTGAGCTTGGGTTGATGAAGATGGGCTGTGTTGGGCCTTCTTTGAGCCACGCCGCAGGCCGGAGGCAGGCAAGTCTGGGGACCCCCGTTCCTAGAACACCGACACAAAGGCTTCGCACGAGTAGGATGGATACTCGATTACGGACTCCGACTCCGAGATGAAAAGGGCGGGCGGGTGGGAAAAGAAGACAACTGAGGACGACATTGAGAAAGATCCTAGGATTGATCTCGCAAAAACAAAGAGGTCGAATCGTCTTGACGAGAAGTGCACTGGATGAAAAGAGCTGAGAACCAACAATCGGAAAACCAACTGCGTGATCCCAAAGAAAGTTTGAAGGGGAAGAGGAGTAATTCAAAACACCTACGTCAAGATTCCTCACCAGAGCGATGAAGGGGCTGAGGAGTAAAAAGAATTCCAACTCTCCGATATAACTAGACTGCGAAAAAACAATTTTCTTCTAGACTCGACAACGACCAACTACGAACAATCAAGTGGGATCCTATGGTTGGTCGAGGCTCTGATACCAACTTGTCACGCCCAATATGCGACCCTATCCTAAATGAACTCGAAGGTCCCACAAAGGATAGAGGCGCATATTGGAGAAGCTTTTGCAAGGTGGATATCATTCCATCATACCATTACATAATAGATGGGAATACATGCAAAGAGGCATACAATGCCACACGAATACAACATCATCATACATAAGAGCAACATCTGACTACGGATGAAACACAAACAGAAGCTCAAACGACATCCACCCTGCTAGCCCAGACTGCCGACCTGGAACCTATCCCCTGACCGAAGAAAAGGCAGAAGAAGAACTCCAAAACAAGTAAACATCGCTCTCGCATCATGATCATCGCATAACCTGTACCTCCAACTATTGTTGTAGTAATCTGTGAGCCACGAGGACTCAACAATCCCATTACCATAGGTATCAAGACTAGCAAAGCTTAACTGGGTATCGAAAGGATAAGTGGTGAGGTTGCAACAGCGACTAAGCAAGTATGGTGGCCAACATACGCAAACAAGAGCGAGAAGAGAAGCAACGGAATGGTCGTGAAGCTATCAATGATCAAGAAGTGATCCTGAAACTACTTACGTTCAAACATAACCCAAAACCGTGTTCACTTCTCGGACTCTGCCGAAAAGAGACCATCACGGCTACACACGCGGTTGATGCGTTTTAATTCGAATCTGGTGTCAAGTTCTCTACAACCGGGCATTAACAAATTCCCATCTGCCACATAACCACGTGCACGGCTCTTGAAAGTTTATAACATGCAGGGGTGTCCCAACTTAGCCCATCACAAGGTCTCACGGTCAACGAAGGATATTCCTTCTCCTAGGAAGACCCGATCAGTTTCAGAATCCCGGTTACAAGACATTTCGACAATGGTAAAACAAGACCAGCAAAGCCGCCCGATGTGCCGACAAATCCCGATAGGAGTCGCATGTATCTCATTCTCAGGGCACACCGGATGGGACAAGCTACGAGTAAAACCAACCCTCAAGTTTCCCCGAGGTGGCCCCGCAGGCTGCCCAGTTCGGACCAACACTCGAAGGAGCACTGGCCCGGGGGGGTCAAATAAAGATGACCCTCGGGCTCCGGAAACCCAAGGGAAAAAGGCTTAGGTAGGCAAATGGTAAAACCAAGGTTGGGCCTTGCTGGAGGAGTTTTATTCATAGCGAACAGTCAAGGGGTCCCATAAATCACCCAACCGCGTAAGGAACGCAAAATGAAGGAACATAACACCGGTATGATGGAAAGTAGGGCAGCAAGAGTGGAACAAAACACCAGGCATAAGGCCGAGCCTTCCACCCTTTACCAAGTATATAGGTGCATTAATTAAATAAGAGATATTTTGATATCCCAACATAATCCTGCCCCTCATGGAGCAATCTTCAACTTCACCTGCAACTGACAACGCTATAACAAGGTGTTGAGCAAAGCGGTAACATAGCCAAGCACTGGTTTGCTAGCAAGGGTGAAAAGGATAGAGGCTGACATGGCAATTTGGGAGGCTTGATGAACAAGTGATAACTAGCGCAGCATAGAGATAGAACGAAGCAACTAGTATAGCAATGATAGTAGTGAGATCCAAGGTGACAGTTATCTTGCCTCAAATCCCGCTAGGAAGAAGAATGAGTCCATGAAGAAGATGAAGCCACGAAGACGAAGCAAGCATAGACGAACGAATCCTCATGACCGCAACGAAACAGGAACTAACGAGAAGGAGCACAACCGGAAAGAAGCAAACAACATGGTAAACACACAACGCATAAACATGACATGATGCACAACCAAGCAAGCTGCATGACAAGGCTACATCCAGCTACTGATGGCAAGAGAGGATGCATAAAAGAGCAACACATTAAAGCAAGTTTAAAGGAGGCCGGAAATAGCATATAACAAATCTGGTAAGTCCTCATATGCAAATTTCGAAATTGGTCCAGATCTGAATAAACCTTTGGTTCAAGTTGTAACAGCAAGTTAAGATGCACCAAGATGATCTACACGAAATTCTAGTCAAGTTACATATAAAGTTCATTTAGGTCGGAGCTACGGCCTAGAAGATATGAGCAAAACAAGTTAAACATGGCATTGATGCAAAATGCATTCAAACATCAAACAAACACTCTCAAAACATGGATGCAACATGATAAGATGAAACTACATGCAATTCTAAGCAAGTTTCATATAGAGCATGCTCAAAACGGAGCAACGGTGCAACACATACACATGAAACAAGTTTAAAGGACAAGCTGTCCAAACAACAAGTAGGCATCTTGCAAGCATCACGAAAATATGCTACAGCACCCCAACATGAAAATAGAAGGCATGGGCGTGATGTACAAATTAAGCTTAACAAAACATGAACACTGAGCTATGTCCAGAAATCACTAGAACATGCTCAAAAGGACATGGCAGAAATCACTGAGCATGACAGAAATAACATCAGGTCGCAATGTTTAGAGCTATCAAATAACATGCTACAGGAACTTATCATGGCAAACAAAGGCATGGCATGATAATAATAAAGACAAAGAACAAAACTTCCTTACTGAACTTATTTCAAAGATCAACAGAAAAGATGGTAGCATCCATGCAAACATGGCAAATAATATGACAGATACAGAATAACAGTACACGGCAGGAACACCAATAAGTAGGCACGTTGGTGAGCTTGTACCACTCTCCACAGAGCATTTCATGGCATGTGAAGCCAACCAACAGTAAGATGACATAATCATGAAGCAACACATGGCAAGATAAAGTTCATAAAGTGAATGGATCACTTGGAAAACTATGGCAAAACTGAACTTAATGTTAATAGGCTGACAGTAACATCATTTAGCAAGTTTGGAGCATGATAACAACAAGATACAGCAGGCTATAAATGCAACCAAGGGCATGGATAACAGATCCAGCCTAGCAAAATAGTAACAACAAGTACCCTACTTCACGAGCTTGATGCACTCACCACAAGGCACACAAAAATACATGGATTGCACCACTGTAAAGATGGCATGAAAATGCTCCTAAAACATGTAGACATCATGCTCATAGGATGCACACACAAAATGCAACGAAAATGACAAAACAACAAGTTATAACAGTCTCAGCAGGTTAACATCATATAGCACCCTTGCAATGATGATTAGGCCATCAAGATGGATACAAACAAGCATGGCACAATGGAATGAAATGAAGATCATCTATCAATGAACATTTTGATATATCATAAGCATGAATAGGAGTTACAGGCATGAAGTTATGGCATGACAAAGTGGTCACCAGAATGCAAGAATTTCGGGACTTAGCAGAAAATTTCACCTCGCAGAAAACCGGATGGAGGTGTACGGGATGACTCGGGGACGCGTTTGGATGCGGGGATAGGGACGTCCAGGGATGAAGGGATCCAGGCGTAGGCTGGAGGAGGCCATGGCCGGAGCTGCGCGCCGGCGAGCTCGGCGACGGCGGGCGGCGGGGTTCGGCGGTGCGCGGGGCGCGGTGGCGTGGCCGGACAGCGAGGAGGTGAGGCGAGGCGGCGGCGCAGAGGCCGGCGAGGAGGCAGTGGCCGGATATGGTCCGCTTCGGCCTGATCCGAGGCGACGGCGTCCTAGGGTGGCCCGTCAGGGCGGAGGCCGACAGCGATGGTTCCTTGGCGGCACGGGGGGAGGCGGCGACGGGGCCGGCTGGAAGAGGTCGCCGGCGGGCGAAGGCGGATGGCGACGGGGCGCGCCGGAGAAGCGGGCGCTGGCGAAGGGAGGCGGGCAGATCGGGGAGGCGCAGGGTGCTTGGGCCCGACGGCGGCGGAGATCGGGCCCAGGCGGGCCGACTACGGGCTATCAATTGATAGTCAAGCGTATGTGTGCGTTCGTTTATCGATGCCTATTACTCTTGTGGTCCCTCAAGCCATTCTATCGCAGAATGACTAGGAGAAACAAACTCCAGTATCTCTTCCATATCCAGGATTGAGTCAAAGAAGTTGTATGCCGCAGATCAAATGCCAATCCAGCTTTTGGTTCTGTTCTAGCTTGGAGTATTACCCCCTTTATGTCAGAATTGTCATGAGAACTGCACCAACTCTCATGAATTTTGACGTAGTGATACTTCTCACCATCATTAGTCATTCCTCGGCCTCGTGTTGATGCAACCGGAATACCGACAAATGAATTGTGATGTGTGAAATCAATACTCCCAGCAACCTCGTTGCTTGGTAGTTAAAGGACAATAATTTCATTCTTAGCGTGCTGGTTTTGAATCATCATTCTAAGGTTGATCATGCTACCTAGTCCTTGTTCTCGGTGCACTCCTCGATCGATGAGTTAGGATTATTCAAATCTTCGCTCTATTAATCATATCGTCTTGCCTCAAAAAGCAAGATTGTTCTCGAGCTTAGTAACATATCGGTGGTTCGTGATTTTTCGAATATCCTCTCGAAGGTATCACCAGGTTGTCACCTGACTGTTATGTTGAGCTCGTGATCAAGTTGGTTTATCCTGTAAACCACCCTTTCTCCAAGAATCCGTGTTGGATATCCCTGAGCTAGTTGGTTAAGCTAGACAACAACTTGGAGAGTTGGAAGATAAAAGCTTGTCTGACTTAGTTCGTTCCAAAGGGATATTCTTGTGTAGTGTGTGTTGAAGAAAGATGATATCCTCATGGATTGGTCCTTGTGATCAGTTGCTGGACCTATTGTCTTATCAATCCTTTGATTTGAGTGTGGGCTATCGTCAAATCAAATCAGTACCAACGATGCTTGTAATGTTGTCTTATTCGTGGTTGATCCCTCGAGCATACACCATTATATCTTTTAGGTCTGACCAATGCTCTCACTTGTTCACTTAACTATGGAATTGTTGTTGTGCCCATTGACAACATCCTTGTCTTCTCCATAATTTTGCTGAACATTAAGCTAGTGTTGGCAACTTTTGAAAGCATTTGTTCATGCTAGCTCATGAAGCATATGTTTGGATGAAGGTAGTGACTTCCTTTAATTCATGTGCATCTGATGCAAGTTGCCGCCGTGGATTCGAGAAAGTCAATGTTGCTTTCTTTGGAATCATTCCAAATCAGTCATGCACACGTGCGAAGAATGCTGTGGTTTGAAGACTTGCAACCTTCAATCTATATGTATCCCTAGCACACCAAGCCACTGATTGATTTGTTCAAGGAGAAGGAGTTTCTTCATAAGAGCTAATCCGGACTTATGTAAGAACTTCGATATCCTCGCTGATGGTTCCCAACCTGAACTCGGTAGTGTTTTATTATAAGACTACTTTGTGGTCATGCTTGTCTTGGACAACGTGTTCACATGTTTGTAGCAGAACCAGCTCATGTTTTGGAGCTTGCTATCGTAGTTCATCTCCCGAGAATCCCGCAACATCATCTCGTCGATTTGTGTTGCAAACTTTCATTTTTCCTTCCTAGACTCGATGGGTCTGGAATATTCTGACACCAACCAGATCTGAATCTCAGGCAGATGTGATGGTTGGAACATTTCCCAAGAACTATAATATTGGTCTTGCGATAACCGGGAAAGTGGATGTCATGGCCAACACACCCAGCCGGAAGACCTGTTATTATAATATCTTGATTGATGAAGTTGGCCACCTTCCCATAAGGACTTCGTAGGATTTACTCCCTAGTTGTTCCTTATGGATTTTTGTATTCCCGAAGTCCGACCTTTTACTTGATGTTCTAGGTATCAAACCATATCTATGAATGGGTTACACTAGCACATCAAGGAGAACATTAGAAGTGGAGTGCTAAATGTCTCTCGGTCGATCGTCCAGATTTTGTTTCCTTGGCCTCGCTAAGGTGAAATCTGAGAAAGTGTTATCTTCCTTTGCATCTGCCTCATCCTTCCTCATTCATCATGGTAGTAAGTTGTGTTACCAGAATCCTTGACACGGATATTGATAAAATCTTGATGAATGTGGAAATGCTTAAGTTCTTGAGAGCACGCACAAGCGCTACGTCTTATCAGCGGCACTAGCTGGGATTGCCCCAGATTCTTCGGTTATGCTATAACCACTCCAACAGTGAATTCACTCTCTATTGTTGGGTTCTTCCCCAGTTACCAGAATCATTCCCAGCATTTGCATTTTGTTCCCAGCTTGCACCGCCAATGTGCCATTCTACCATGGGTCTCTTCCATTTCCGGTGATAAGCAAAATTCATCCATTACGTTGTTTTCAACAAGGTAATCCACATCATCCAAGTCTGAGTATGCCATTCTACCGACCCCCTCCAAATGATCGCTTGTGATTGCCTTAGGCTGGTATAAAGAGTTCCAATGATCTCTGAATCAAAAGTAATTCTTTTTGCCACTTAAGATAATAATCTACGAATCACCCTCCTCCAGGATATTTTGTCGTGGTATCATGGCAACTCAACCCCTCGCTATGTTGACAATCGCTGCCACCCTCTTAAGCGTGAAATTGTTGTCTACCTAGTGAACCCTCGTCATCTGATCCACTCCATCCCTCTAGAGGTGTGCTTCATCTCTCAGCTCGAGAGATATTGTTATGTCTCATTCCGTGAGTTGTTCGATCTTCGAGAAGATCGACCCTTCTAGAGTCTCCTTCTTCCCTCCATGTCATGTTGACAGGAATTCTCAGAGCAAGACTTCAAGACGATGATGGTGATCGAATCAACGTTCCTATGAAGTGCAACCTGGATCGTGAAGATTATGCTAGTTTGCGTTTCCCCTTCATCCTACTCTACGCTGGAATCTCGAGACGAGATTCTCGTTTAGTGGGGGTGAGTTGTCACATCCCTAGCTTTACCCTGGCCATGGACTAGCTTGGTTGCTGCATCATGTTCAAATTCAAATGAAATTTGAACTGAGGAATTCAGAAGCCTCAAAACCCTAATTAAAAGAAGGGCAAGCACCCTTTAAATTGCATTCTGTGAATCCAAAATGCCCTAAAAATAGTTTTGTGAATTTTGGCAAGAGTTATAAATCAAACCAAAATTCTGGAATATTTTTAAGGCATTATTTGGTCTCTGAATTTAAATCAATAATCTATTTGAATTTGGGGATATACTCATAATATATAATGAATATATTTTCAAATGCTTTGAAATGTTTTATGTACTTTTGGAATAGTCCAGAGAGGTAACATAAAATATTTCAGAATGTTTTGGCACTGTATGAAATTATTTTGGAATTGAAAACAGTGGCAAAAGATATTAAATAAAACAAACAGAACAGGAAAAAAATAAAAAGAACAGAGCTTACCTGGCCTCACCGTGCAGCCCACCAGAGCCGGCCCAGCTCCCCCAGCCGGCCCAGCCCACCTCCTCCTCCTTTGTCCTCTTCCTCCTCTGCCAGGAGGACGAGCAGAGGCGAGGCGTGGCGCTCGCCGACACTGCCCCGGCCACCTCCTGCTTCCCCCCCCCTAGCCACCACCTGCTTCCTCCCTGGCCTCCCCAGCGACGCCCCGGATGACGCCACGCACCCCCTGCACCGCTCCCCTCTCCCCGTGCCCCTCTTCCCCCCCTGTTCGCCTCTCCCTCTCGCTCACCGAATGCGCCCGCCGCCACCGACGAGCACCACCGCAGCCACCGTCTCCCCCTCGACCCCTCGCTGTGCTTGCGAGCTCCGCCTCGACCCCCTCCTTCCTCCCCACCGACCCACGGCCCTCCGGAAGCCCCGCAACACCGCCACCATCGCCGTTCCGTCGCCGGCCACCGAAGCTCGCCGCCGTTCGATTCGCCGCCGACAGGACATCCCCGAGCCCACTGACCAACCCTACGGAACCGCGGTGAGCTCCTCTGCCGTTCGCCCCTTTTTCCCGTCGCTCCGCACGCTCCCTAGCGCTAGCGCTGCCGTGCCCGAAGCTCGCCGCCGCCGCGCCTCATCGTCGGCGTGGCTAGAGCCACCACAGCTCGAATCCGAGCACACCGCTGTGCTCAGAGAACTCCCAGGAGCCCGTAGCGCCCACCAGCCCCTCCTCCCATGCACCATAGCGCCATCTCCGCTGTTGCCCGAGCTCCGGCCGCCGCCGCGAGCTCGACTCCGGCGAGTACAGCGCACCCCGTCCGCTCCTTCCTGCTCCGTTGGATGCGGAAGAGCACGGGCTACGCCCCGGTGGTCTCCGCGAGTCCAGCCGCCGCCTGTAGCTCAAGTCCGGCGAGCTCCCGCCGCAGTTTTGGTCATCGCCGGCCGAACTCCGGCGAAGTCGACGTGGCTTAGTTAATTAGTCACTAACCCCCCACCTACTGACGCTGACAAGTGGGCCCCAGGGCTTAGTCAAAGCTAACCAGCCCGGGTCAACGCGGGATTAGTCCCTGTGTCACTGACGTGTGGACCCCACACGTCAGGTTTGACCCGGGGCAGCCCTGTTGACTTGCTGATGCAAGCATGACGCAGCGCTGATGTCATAACTCATTTTCTGGATTTAACTTAATTCTGAAATTTCAGAAAATGCCTAAAAACTTCCAAAATTCATAGAAAATTAACCGTAACTCCAAATTTAATAAATTATATATGAAAAATTATCAGAAAAATTCAAGGAATCCATCTGTACCATTTTCATGCATGTTAGAACAACTTATCACTACTGTTTAGGGCAAATGAAGTAAAGGGCATTTAAATAATCACATATGGAGTTTGAATTTGAATCTTGTATTCAAACCAACTTCATTTATTCTATTGCTAGTTGCATTAGCTCAAAACACATTCATATTGCCATGTCATGATCATGCATCATATTGTGCATTGCATTGATTGTGTTCCCTTCTGTGTTGCCGGTATTTGTCCCCTCTCGATAGACGTGATACCGATGATGTGATCGTTGACACTGATGAAGACTCAATGTTATCTTCAGAAGTGTCAGGCAAGCAAAACCCCCCTTGTTCATTTCGATACAATCCTACTCTCTCGCTCCTGCTCTCTTTTAATGCATTAGGACAACACCGACTCATCTGTTACTTGCTGCGGTAGCTGAACCCCTTTATCCTTTGCATGACCTGTCATTCCACAGTAAATAGATGAAACCCACTAGTATGAGTAGGAGTTGTTTGAGCCCTGTTGTGCCTACTCATTCTTGCTTGTTTGTCATGCCTGCTACTGCTTAGAGTTGAGTCAGGTCTGATTCATCGGGGATGAATCAGAGGCGTGTGAACATGTCCTACTTTGTGTGAGCTAAGTGTGTGAACACGATTTGGTAAAGGTAGCGGTGAGAGGCCATGTAGGAGTGCATGGTGGGTTGTGTCATTGCAGCCGTCCTCAGGAACTGAGTTCTGTGTTTGTGATCCATGATTCAGCTACTACTATACATTGGGCCCTGAAATATGACCCCGCTCGACTTCTTATTCACCCTAGCTCTCTGTCCAGGAGTTGCAAGTAGTTTCTGGTGTTTGTAGCCTACTGGAGGCCGTGGACAGCGCTGACCGTAGGGGTGGGCTGTGATGCGGTAGGTACGTGGCACGGTGTACCGAATACCCGTTAGGTATCTCGGGAACCCTGTTCACATTGTTCGGGGCCGTATGGGAAACCTCGGCCGGACTCCCTGCGGATGGAACCTGAATAGGCGATAAACCTGGACTAGAGGCTTGAGTGTTTAGGTAGGTCGTGGTCTACACCCACGTCGGCTTTCGCTTGAAGTCTGCCGAGCACATGTCGTGTGCAGACGCTAAGTGGTGGAAACATGTATGAAGAAGTACACCCCTGTAGGGTTAACATCATCTATTCGAATAGCCGTGTCCGCGGAAAAGGACTTCTGGGTTGCTTATATCAGTTCATAGACAAGTGAAATTGGATACTCTAAAATACGCAAGATAAGCGTGAGTGCTATGGATGGCGTTCTCGTAGGGAGACGGGAGCGGATCCATAGTGGTGTATTGATATGGTGAATATGTGGACTCGTGTGCGCCACCTCAAAAAGTTACTCGCAGTCGTAGTTCAGAATAGCCACCGAGTCAAAGCTGGCTTGCTGCAGTTAAACCCCACCATCCCTTTGTTGATAATGATGCATATGTAGATAGTTCTAATGTAAGTCTTGCTGGGTACATTTGTACTCACGTTTGCCTATTTTATGTTTTTGCAGAGAGACTTCAGTCTCACTAGTATTTCCGCGTGGTCTTCGACGTTTAGCTTGTTACCTCAGTTACGATCTTGTGCCCTCGGCAGGATCTGATAGATAGTCAGGCTTCTCAGCCTTTTTCATTTATAGTTGTCTGTACTCAGACATGATAGCTTCCGCTTGTGCTTTGACTTGTATGCTCTGAGTGTTGGGTCATGAGACCCATGTTTGTAATATCTCGCTCCTCGGAGCCTATTGAATAAACTACTTGAGTCATAGAGTCATTTTGTGATGCCATGTTGTATTGCACATATCGAGCATATTGTGTGTATGTTATTGAAATGCTTGGTATGTGTGGGATCTGACCATCTAGTTGTTTATCTTTAGTAGCCTCTCTTACCGGGAAATGTCTCCTAGTGTTTCCACTGAGCCATGGTAGCTTGCTACTGCTCCGGAACACTTAGGCTGGCCGGCATGTGTCCTTCTTCGTTCCTGTGTCTGTCCCTTCGGGGAAATGTCACGCGATGAATACCGGAGTCCTGTTAGCCTGCTACAGCCCGGTTCACCGGAGTCCTGCTAGCCCAGTGCTACAGCCTGGATTCACTCGCTGATGACCGACACGTTCGATGCTGGGTCATGGATGCCTGTCCCTGTAAGTCTGTGCCACTTTGGGTTCACGACTAGCCATGTCAGCCCGGGCTCCTTATCATATGGATGCTAGCGACACTGTCATATACGTGTGCCAAAAGGCGCAAACGGTCCCGGGCAAAGGTAAGGCGACACCCGTGGGAATACCGTGTGTGAGGCCGCAAAGTGATATGAGGTGTTACATGCTAGATCGATGTGGCATTGAGTCGGGGTCCTCACAGCTGGACAGCGCGACCGCCTAACGAAGCTGAAGGAGGAGGCGGAGGCAGCCCAAGCGGCCCTCGCCGAGGCCAAGAAGGTGGCCCCCATGGAGTGCAGCACTCTTACCTCCCTCGAGGCGCGTTTCCACAAGGCCCAGACACTACAAAAAAAGATACATTCGTGACATTTTGGGCCGAACGAAAAATTTTTTTGTCATACTTATGACACTTCTATGACGATAATTGTGACAAAACTCGGTATCATCATAGATGTGGTGGGCTCCTACTTCTATGACAAAAAATCATGACAGAAAATGGGCTTTTCGTCTTGGGCGGGCCGGAGACGCAGCTGCATGACATTCTTTGGGCCGTCCATGACGGAAAAAACCATGGTAGAAGCGAGGGCGAGGAAAATTTCGGGGAGTTCCCGGTTACGGTGGGTGGTCGGGGCCGAGCGATGCGCGTTTCTCTCATACACGTACGTGCAGGTGTGCGAGGCGTTGGGCTCTAACTGAACCCGAGCGAGGCGTCGCCTAACTAAACCTGAGAGATTGCACTGCAGGCTACGCGTTACTGAACCCGAGCGGTCGAGCGGTTCCTTCACTACTGCTGCTAACTGAAGTCGATCGATGCTGCCTCTGGATGAACAGTGAGCATTGCAGGGGGGTTTGGATGAACAGTGAGCATTGCAGGGGGTTTGGATGAACAGTGAGCAGTGGGGGTGGATGAGCAGGACCCCGTGGTGTTGCCTCTGGATGAACAGGAGCCCGATCGATCGAGCCGGTTGGGGCTGGATGAACAGGACCCCGTGGAGGGCTGGATGAACAGGACGACCCCGTGGAGGGCTGGATGAACAGTAGAAGGTGGAGGGGTGGATGAACAGTAGCCCTTGGAGGGGTGGTTGAACAGGAGCCCATGGAGAGGGGTGGTGGAACAGTAGTCGGTGCAGTAGCGCGCGGTGGAGGCTGGATGAATAGGAGCTTGTGGATGAACAGTCGTAGGTGGAGGCTGGAGGAGCTCGACGGTGGATGAACAGTAGCCCGTGGAGGCTGGAGGAGGTCGACGGTGGAGATGAACAGTATCCCGTGGAGTCCCGTTTTGCGGTACGCCACACCCCTCCCGATGAACAGGACCCCCGTTTAGACCGTAGCGCTCCAACACAAGTCTGTTTCGTCCGTTTTGCGGTACGCCACACCCCTCCCGATCAACAAGACCCCGTTTCGACCGTAGGAGGTCCAACACAAGTCCATTTCCTCCGTTTTGCGGTACACCAGACCCCTCCCGTTGAACAGGATCCCGTTTCGAACGCGGCCGGTCGAACACAAGGCCGTTTCCTCTGTTCTGCGGTATGCCAGGCCTCGTTTCTATCGCCTGTTCCGTCCAAGCCCTCCCGATGAACACGACGACGCATTCCGTTCCGACCCAGCCAGTTGGCTCCCCATGAACACGACACCGATGCAGTTTCTCCGTTCCGACCCAGCCATGTACACGAGCCCTGGCCGTACGTATGCGCGAGTAGGCGTTCAAGACCCCGCCTGTATGTAAGTACGTGGCCGTATTTTCTTTCTTGCACCCTGGCCGTTGTATGTACGTGTACAAGCTACGTGCACGCCTCTTCTACGACACGTGCACGCCTCTACTACGACACGTCCGCACCTCTACATCGACCAATATGTACGTACACGTTCGCAACCAGAATGACAACGATATGTACGCTTCGACCAGGTGGGTCCTGACTGACAGGCACTTCCTTGCATGCGAAGATGTAGATGGTGGGTCCCAACAGTCAGGGGGGCGAATCATTTTTTTATTTTTTGCACAGATGCACTTCCTTGCATGAGAAGATGTAGCTGGTGGGTCCCGGCAGTCAAGGGGGTGAATAGTTTTTTTCGGACGCACTTCCTTGCGTGCGAAGATGTAGCTGGTGGGTCCCAGCAGACAGGGGAGAAACACTTTTTTTGCGAAATATGGTGGCCCGTCCGGTGGGTCCCTGCTGTTAGGTGGAGGAATAATTATTTTGCGCGTACTAAGGAGGCACTTCCTTGCGGCCGCTGTGGACCCAGCTGTCAGCCTCTCCACGTACAGTACTCTTCCGATGGAAGTTGTTCCTTGACCACATTGAGCACGCCGCGCAGAGAGCACCAGAGCGGTGGACGATGGCGAGGCCTAGGAAGGGGACGACGTGGAGCCGGGGAATACGCGGCAGTGGGAGCCCGCGCAGAGAGGAGTACTAGGGTTCACTGGTTCAGCTGCGGTGTGAGGCTGCCGTCGCCGCAGGGCCTGGCCAGCGGTGGGAATAGTTGGGGGGCGGTTAGGCCTTCGCAGCAGCATAGCCGGCCATGGGAGGCAGGAGCATGCGGCAGGACCGGCGCTGCTTTGGGCGGCTGGAGCAAGAAGACGAGAGGTTGAAGAAGTACTACGGCCGTTGGATGGACATCATACGGTCACTGGAGCTAGAATCGTTCATATTGACTAAGTTGACAAAGCCCTCCGTCCCTGTCAACTTAGTAGGCCCACAAGTCAGCCTCCCACCAAGGTTGGTCCCAGGTAGCAGGGGGAGTATTCATTTTTTTGTGTAATAAGGAGGCACTTCCGGTGGGTCCGAGCTGACAGCGGGGGGGAACGTTTTTTTCGCGAAATACGGTGGCCCGTCCGGTGGGTCCCAGCAGTCGGGGGGAAACATTTTTTCGTGAAATACTGGTGGCCCGTCCGGTGGGTCCCTGCTGTTAGGTGGAGGAATAATTATTTTCCGCGTAATAAGGAGGCACTTCCTTGCGGCTGCCGTGGACCTAGCTGTCAGCCTCTCCACGTACGGTACTCTTCCGATGGAAGTCGGTCGTTGACCACATTGACCACACCGCGCTGAGAGGACCACGACGGTGGACGACGGCGAGGCCTAGGAAGGGGACGACGCAGAGCCGGGGAAGACGCGGCAGTGGATGCCCACGCGGAGAGGAGTACGAGGGTTCACTGGTTCAGCTGCGGTGTGAGCCTGACATCGCCGCAGAATAACAGGGGGTGTGGGTGAGTGGAGGGATGGCCTGGCCAGTGGTGGGAGTAGTATGGGGGCAGTGAGGCCTCCGCGGTAGCACAGCCGGCCACGGGAGGCAGGAGCAGGCGGCACGACCGGCGCTGCTTTGGGCGGCTGGAGCAAGAAGACCAGAGGTTGAAGAAGCACTATGGCCATTGGATGGACATCATACAGTCACTGGAGTATTGACAAAGTTGACAAAACCCTCCATCCCCGTCAACTTAGTAGGCCCACTAGTCAGCTAGCAGGGGGTATTCATTTTTTTGGGCGTAATAAGGAGGCACTTCCTTGCATTCGAAGATATAGCTGGTGGGTCCGACCTGTCAGTGGGGGGAACGTTTTTTTCGCGAAATACAGAGGCCCTTCCTGTGGGTCCTAGCTGTCAGGTGGAGGAATCATTATTTTGTGCGTAATAAGGAGGCATTTCCTTGCGTGCGGCCGTGGACCCAGCTGCCAGCCTCTCCACGTACAGTCCACTTCTGATGGATGTCGTTCATTGACCACGTTGACCAGGCCGCGCCGAGAGCACCAGGGCAGTGGATGACGGTGAGGCCTAGGAAGGGAACGACACGGAGCCACGGAATACTCGGAAGTTGTTTCCCATGCGGAGGAGTACGAGGGTCTATTGGTTCGTCTGCCGTCCCCCGAGAATAACAGTAGGTGTGGGTGAGTAGAGGGATGGCTAGGCCAGCGATGGGAGTACGGTGGGGCCGTGAGGCCTGCGCGGAAGCATAGCCGGCTACGGGAGGAGGGAGTAGGCAGTCCCGCCGACGCTTGTTTGAGCGGCTGGAGCATGAAGAGTGGAGATTGAAGAAGCACGACAGCCCTTGGATGGACATCCAACAGTCACTGCTCTCGTGTGTTGACTAAGTTGATAGGGCGTTGCGTGTGCGTCAACCTTTTTTTATGAAAGCATAGGCGTCAACCTGTAGTAGGCGCACAAGTCAGCCTCAAATCTGTGGAAAACAGCATACAACCCATCTGCCATTATTTCTAATAATGTACAACCCATTTGCTAATTCTTAAGAATTTTTTTGGAGCCCATCTTATTTTTGTTAGCATTACACCTCATATTGTGGCCACGGTTAAAAAGTATACGAAATTTTGCATATTTCGGTGCGGTCAACTGTTTTTAATCCCGAAATATCGACTCACATTCAAACTATTTTGAAAAATAATTTATATAAATATAAAATCCAAATAATTTTCCACGCATAAAAATCAATGGAATTTAAAATCTTGTAATGAAAAAAATTGAAACTAATTCCCGGTTTGATGTGTTTTAAAAATGTATAGCCCATTTCTGGGCAAACCAAATGAAACTCTACTCGTCTTGAAAGATTTGCAGACCAGCAGGGCCGATAAAGCAAGTAGGCCTTGTTTGGGTATTTCTTTAAAAAATAGAATTGGGCTAGACATTTTCATCAAGAAAAAACACAACTAGGCTCATGATGTGGTAAACATAAATAAAACCCTGGCTAGACGGGCCACAGCCCCCGCACAGCCCCGTTGTTACCCTGATCCGTTGCTAAAACTAGTATCAATAACAACTGCTTGTTCCTCATAAAAAACTGCGCGACCTGCTGGGTCCCTGGTGTCAGCCGCTCGTAGTGTAATTCTCTCGTTTATTGACTACATTGACAATGGCGTGAGCCCTAGATGTCCAACCATTAGGAGGAACCATATTTTTGGGCTTGTAATATAGAGGCACTTGCTTGCATACTGCCATGACGCTAGTGGGTCCCTACTGTCATCCTCTCCATGTACAGTCATTTCCTTATTCCTCTTGGTTGTTGACGACGTTGACAACACAAGAGGATGGCGCACCACGCACAGCGAGCAAACCAAGGCCGCAGGGCAGAGGACGACGGCAAGGCCTCGGATGGAACGAACACGAACCGCGGAAGATGCGCCGGTCCAGTCGCAGGCGGAGGGGAGTACGAGGGTTGACTGGTTCAGGTGCGGGTGCGTGTTAGGGTTGACGTTGCCGGAGAATAACAGGACGTGTGGGGGAATAGAGGGAGGGACTGGCCAACGTTGGAGGGTACGTACGGTAGGGCGGCAGAGGCACAGCTAGCCATGGGAGGCGGGAGCAGGCAGAGCCGACTGGTTGGTTTGGTTTGGGCGATGGAGGAAGAAGAAGACAAGAGATAGAAGATACACGACAGATGTTGGATGTCAATCCAACGGCTGGTAGGCAGAACCGTTTGTTAACTGGCTAGTAAGTCATCACCTCCTTGGATAGGCTACTTCCTCGCAGGTCCCAAATGTTAGAATCCAAATCTGTCACGGTCATGCAGCCTTTCCTATGAAAATTTACAGCCCATTTGATGTGCTAGTTCGAAATAAGTTTGTGGGTGCTGGTGGGGGCTAATCACTTGGCTTCTGTAATGCATAGTGAGCTCAAGCAGCCGGCGAGAGTGATGTTATTTCCCTTGGTTGGGATTTGTTACAATATTTCACTCTAAATTAAACTAATGGCAAGCCATTTGCCTTGTTTCAAAGAAAATATGACAGTCACAGCCGAGTTCAAAAGGGCAGGAACATCTAACTCCATCTTACAAACTGTACAAAAGCACGAGGGTTAATTGTTCATCAGGTTTACAAAAAAAACCATATTGAAAAGGGCAACAACATCTAACTCCATCACTATTTTTGGCAGTCACAGTCAAATGGATTGGGCAGGTCCATAGAATGAAAATCCCGGGTCGTAAAATTTACTGGATTATGACCACAATATGTTGTAAATAGAAGCCCGTCACGTTCAGAATCTCTTTTGCCCACCAGAAACTCCTTTTTTGCTCTTCGACATACCCATCTGTCAAAACCATGTTGCTGATAAACTTAAGCCTGATGGACAATAGTAACCTCGCATTCAGCAGGAAGAATGTGACAAATCTAGTGTTTGCACGGTTGGCTACATATCGTTCTAACATTATTTTCTTCAATCGAATCTCATGAGAAGTGAGAAAATCCTGATGCTTATGAATCCACCGATTGGTTATAACTTGCTTACCCCATCCTGTTGCCTAAGTAGACATGAAGATTGAAAACAGTTAAGGTCTAAAAAAGAGTGTCGAAAGAGCAACAACTGAACGGTTCTAGTACACTATATGCGGGCTTCCAGTGTGCATGAAATTATCACCTTTATATACAACTTCTCCAGACATGGAAAGCATTGCAGCAAGCCAATAATCTTGTTCAGATCAAAACTATTCATTTGGATATATAAGATCTTGACAGAATCGAGCACCATTGATAGGACTTCCATGGAGAAACTCTTCATTGAGCATAGAACATAATATTAGTACAAAATGTATACTCCAAGATGATATATAACTTTTGCACAGAAATTTAAAATGCAGCTTATGGTTACAAGTGTAGATGGTAATATAAAGTACCTGAAGAATTATGGAGGCAAACACCATATTGAAATGAGCACAGAGATCATGTATTACACCCAAGGTCTCCAGTTTAGGTGCAGAGAGGACGGTTATTTGCAATGGTGAATAACTAGAATCAAGGATCAACCTTTGAAGTGAAGGGGCATCTTGGATGATGAGCTGCCTTCCATCAAAAGAAATTCCAATTCTTACAAGGTTAGGCGACTTTATTTGGAGCCAACCGATTCTAACTGTGAAAACAAGCACCAAGCACTCTAGGGCAGGGCAACTGGAGTGGATGGTGTTGTGCAATGAGGCCTCCGATATACGAACCCGCACAAGTGAAAGTTTCTTGAGAAATGGGAGTCGAAGGTTTAGTACTAGATTGTCTGGTAGGTAGCACAACACAAAGCTGGCAGTTTGGAGAGAGGAGGAAAACCGCGAGATGGACATCGGTGCTGAGGGCACAAGTTCATGGCGTTCGGTATGTGGTATGTGATTTCCAGTGGAATAGTAGAACTCAAGCAGCTGTAGTTCTATGAATTCAGGGGATTTCAGCCAGGCGTCCACCATGCAGGGCATGGTATGCTTGCTCAGGTAGCATGACGGGATGCAGAGGCTTTGAACGGAGCCCTGGTGGGAGGAGATGATGGCTTTGGGGATTTCAAAATCATTGAAGAGAGATAGCTGACGATAGTCGAGATTAAGGGGCACGGCGCGCCATAGAGGGCGCCATCGTATTGAGAAGACTTGGGTGCGGCAGCAATCCTTGGTGGGGAGAAGCGAGATGATCTCCCCGAGGATGGTGTCCGGGGGGTCGCTGATGCGGTCCGCCCGAGATTCTACGGGTTCCTGGGATCCAGTGGGGGCGGGGTCGCCGCTCCTCCCCGCACTGTTGGGTGCGGGATCTACAACAGGCGTCACCGCTGGCGGGAGCCTCATCTTCTTGGCGCTGGGGTCAGCCAACTCCATTTTCCTCGAGGGCTTCGCGTCACGCTCATGGATTTGAGCAGAGTAATGAATGACGAACCTAGTTGTAGTGCGAGTGAAGAAGAAGGGGAGCTGGGGTTTTTCTGTAGTAGTGAGGAAGAAGAGGAGCTGGGGTTTTCTGTAGGAGTGAGGTGAGGAATTTGGGGGTATGAGTGGAGCGAGCTGACGTGAGGTGGGTGGGAGCGAGGAGGAAGAAGAGCACCCAGGTTTTTCTGGGGGGGCGGTGTGCTGGGAGTGGGTAGCGCCTCTCATTCAGTAAATATATGGGCTTTTGAATTGATTTTACTATTTACTAGTGTGGATGGGCTGTTTTGTCTTGGGCCCAGAGAAACAATTACTACTAGTATAGTGGACACACTCTACAACTACCCAGAAAAACAATTACTACTAGTACAGTGGAGACACTCTACCGCTTCTGGCTCCTCCTAGGTCATTGAAACATCTCCCTCTACTGAATGTCGTTATACTTTTGTTCACTGACATGCAGGCCATGCAGCGCGGGGGCCCAAATGCCATCCACCAAATTAGAAGGTAGTATGCAGGCGGAGAGTCACCCCGGTCGTAGTGCGGCAGTAACGAGCCGTCGTATCACAAAACCCCACCTCCCCGCAGTCTAAGTTTGACGGACGAAGCAACCATCATTTCACTCTTCGTTGAATCCCCTTCTCCCTCACCGTCTTCAAGAAAGGCAACACTTGCATCTACCACTGTTCTTCTCTCCCAACGAAGGGAAGGTAAGTGGGTCCGTGATGTTGGTATATTTTCATTCAGAGAAAAAAAAAGAACTTTTGCATAGCAGTAACCGCTCCTCACTCTCTTTTTTGTTTCATTGTCATTGCGATTGTGTTTTCCTTTTAGTGGTCTCCTAGTATTCGTCAGTTTCATGATGGACCAAGGAGAACCAGGCAAAGATCTGCCGATATTGGAGCAGACGCGGGAGGCTGATCCCCACGAGACAGAGAGCTCCAAGAAGATGGACGCAGCCACCGAGCGGACCCCAGATACGCTCACGGCCACTACTGAGATGGTCAACGCCCCATTTGAGGTTACAACCCCCGTGGCACTACAGGAGCAGTTTTCCCCCTTTGAGGATGTGTCCCCCCCCCCCCCCCGCTGAGCTGCCCAAGGTGATTTTCTTCTCTGCCGATCTCGACTGTGGTTTTTCATCTAAGTATGTGGTGATTAATAATGCAAAATTTTATTAGCTTCGATGCCATGCTATACATAGTGGTTTAAATAACTTGTGTTTCTTATACTGAAAAGTAATTCAGAATTTGTTTCTGTTTCAATTAGAGCCCTGATGCAGACAAGGATTGTGTGGCTGTACATGTCACTCGCTATGAGGCGAATGACCTGAATATACGCACTGGGAAAACATAGTTCTTAGGCTGTTGGATCCTGGAAGCCATTTGCGGTTATACCAATGAAGAGTTGTATTCCAGCCTCACTGTTGTCAGGCGTGTTGTCTAGGGTGTACTGAAGCACAAGAAGTTCAAAGCTACTCCTTCGTTTGTGAGGCATACTGTTCTTGTCAAGCTTACGCAGGAAGATGACGTGGCACGCCTCCACAAACAAGTTTATCAGTGGCCAGGCCACAAGGTTGTCTTCACGAAGGTTCACAGGATTGAGCTGCTGTGGGACGTCCTCGATGATGTTCATGGCAAGGTCCGTCTTGTGTCCAGCCCAAATTAGATCGAGGCATGAAATAGTTGCCCCAGCTAGTGTTTAATAGTAGTTTGGATTATGTCTAATTATCCGAACCTTGCCTGTTATCGACCCCTCTGGGGCTAGTACTCTGTTTGAATCCGTCTATGGGAACTGCTGCTATTTTTGTGTGCCCATGAATCATGTGAGAACCATCGTAATTGTCCCTGAAATAGATGCATCCTCACTAGTTTTTTCATGAATATGGCATGGTAAGACATAAGTTGTCACGGTTTATCATACGAGTAGTGTGTGTTTTCATGAAATAGAGCACTCGTTCGAGAATTGTGCGCCGAGATATACATAAGTACTTGTAAACATTGTTGGTGCTACCCCACTTGTAAGTAGTGGTCCAAAACACGGCACATTGGCTCAGCTTGCTTCATCACTAGGCTATCGACTAGCTAAAAATCAACAATCTGCCGTCTGACATATAAGCAACTATGTATCTAGTTACAGTGGTTCATGTAGTTAACTGAGGCCACAATGTAAATTCCAAACGTTCACACGCTAGTCCAGCGCTCATGTGGAACACTCACATTAAACTCGTCTTCATAAACAACTTGAAAAGCATAAGTTAAGCAATTTTATACATCTCAATGATTCATAGAGCATATCAAACATATACTAATTCACAGCAAAAGACAAAGTTGTGAGAAGGTTTACAAATCAGGAAAAAACAAGCAAGGCTTCTCTGAGCAAAGGGCCTCCCGACAGTCTTAAATTTCTTGGAGTTCACTCTGGTTTTTTCTTTTTGCCACCATCCAGGGTTAGGTTCTCTCATTCCAGAATAACCAATTATAAAAATTGTGGTCTCAGCTGGAATGTTGAACTGAACCATGTAGTGTACTGACCAGGTGAAATTCTTGTGCATTCCACTAAATTTAAGCACCGCTATTTGCAGAAATAAGCAGACCACAATGCCTCTTGTCCGCCCACATGTCCAAAAAACCGTCGTGCAGCCGTGCCAGCTAGTCCTCGGTCCATGGATGAACTGGTAGAAAGTGCATTCTGGACTAGGATGCAGTTGTTTTCGCTCGTTCCTGCACTGCAATCAGGAAGTAGAACTTACGAATCAGCTTCTTTTAGATTGCGTTGGTCATTCTACCTTAGTTACTACTAATGTAGGAATACCTTGAAGACTGGAGGTTAGACGACGACAACGAGGGATATCCATCTCATTTTGCGCAGTTCTACTAAAACCGAGGTGTGTGCTTTTGATTGCGCGGATAGAAACGATACGGAGACAGACATCCCGAAACGATATGGAGACAAACATCACTGTTTGCGCAAATACGAAATACGGTTATTTAAAGAGTGACAGATATTTGCAGTGGTGTATGATTAACAACAACATCTATTGTGTTATAATTGGCACTAGATTGACAGTATGAAGAGTCCTTAAGTAAGTAGCATCACATCACATCAACAATGCCACTAGATTAACATGTAGAACAATAGCATTAGTATTACTGTCATGAGAGTAGCACATGGTCAAATGTGCAATCAAATTTGTGAAGTTCCACTGGGATGAAGCAATGTTAGCGGTGTGAGATTTAAGTGTAACTGCAAAAACACAATTCATGGGAAATAAAGCAAGACGGAAGCACTTCATAAAATGGTGGTGGCATTGCTTCAATTTATCGACGGCACTAGACCATTACTTATAGTGACATTAGATGGCATTGCTTAATGCTTCATGTGATTTTACATTAATGGTAGCGACATGGGCGTAGGGACAGCAGGGGCATAAAGTGGTGAGGCAGATATGGCTGCCAAGAGCGACAAACACTCAGGCAACATGTCTGCATTTGTCCCATTTTTTATCTCCTCGGCGACATTTTCCTATGTGAGCATAGGAAATCTAGACCTGCTCATTCTCATTTGCGTTGTCCCCCAACACCCGTCACTTTATTTCCTTTTTCAACCAAGAGATAGGTCCACTTCCCCCACCCTTCGCCATCCACCATGCTTTCTTCGTCTTTTCAACCAAGAGACCGGTTGGGTAGCCAGTATCTACTACTTTCCCCATTTTCCTCTTAAAACCAAATCCTAGATTCTTGCTACAGCTTTCCCACTTTCTTCCCTGTTTGAACCAACTCTTAGAGTCGAATGTATGAACTAGCTTTACCTCTAATAATAGCAAAGTCTAGGCGGCTTTGGAACTGCGGACGAAAGTAGAAAAAGATCCACACGATGGGAGCTGGGGCAGTAGAGCAAGGCAGGTTTCGAAGGAATATATACCTGAGGGTCGTCGGCATGTGGCAAAGACAGCGTCGGGAGGCCGCATCTTGGCCACAATACCGCAGGGAGGAAGAAGGGGTCGGAGGCCCTCCCGAGCCGGCACTCTCTCGGAGAGAACGGCACGGCCGCCGATCGGGACGCGTGGGCAGCCGTTGGTCTCTTCCCTTGCTGCCAACGATAGCGTGAACGATGCACCTACACCCCTGCCCCAGTCGAGGTTGTTCGGCCAGATTTGTGACCAGCCATGAGCTGAGAGAGAGTGTGGCCACCTATGTCTTGCTTAGATCTGGAGAGCATGAGAGAGTGAATGAGAGGAACCCTAGTAAAGCAAGCGCTAAGGCTCCTTCTTATATACATAGTGAAGTGATTTTGTTGTACCAGCTTCAAAAAAATGCGCTCCTACGTGTACCCGCGAGTGGGTGTGAGAGAACTAGTGTGTGTGTGCACCGCTTCTCTTCGTGAGAGAACATTATACTATACCCAAAGAATGTTCGCCGCAAGAGTAATAGTATAAGTGTGTGACGTGTGAGCTAAAATAAAATGTGTGCGACGTCTTTTGTTTTTTAGAAGTTCTAAGGGTAGGGTGTGAAGAGCACATAGGTGCGTGACGTCTACCTGCAGATAGACGGTGGGTGCGACGTGCGAGTCTGTGAGAGGACTCGGGAGAGTCGTGACTCGTGAGGGTGCATGTGCGTGAGAGAGAGGGGGGCACGTATCAATCCAACGCATGTGTCCGTAAATCATTATCCAACAAACGTTTGCCACAAGCCTTTTCCTGACGAACGTCGTAAGAACCGTCAGATCGGCATTCGACGCTGTCAGTTTTGCCATGTCATTTAACAGAACAGCCACTCCTCCTACACACAAATCTTCCACGTGAGTGTTAGCAACTGCCATATGCTCCCTCCATTCTGAAATGCAGTGCATATAGCTTTATTGAAAATTTGAACCTCGCAAACTTTTACCAAGTTTTCATGTACCAAATTGCACATGTAGAATACCCTGTATATATCATTTCATTCATCTTCGAGAGGTAACTATAAAGATGGGGGAGGAGTCTACAAGAAAGACCATCGTATCACCCGCAGCAATTTCAACCATCCTTTGGTGTTGAGGAATATCATAGGAACTCTATATGGTATGATTTTTATAGGATTTTTTCCTTTAGAGCCAATTGGTTCATAGGAATAGATTCATATACTCCACATTTCAAAGGAAATAAACATGATATCATTTTTATAGCTTTAGAGCCACTTGGTTCATATGAATGGATTCCTATACTCCCTTAATTTCAAAGGAAAATAAACATTAGCGTATATTCAATAGAAAAGTTCCTATGATATGAACCAAATTACATCTCTTTTCTAATCCCTCCTCATAGGAATTGAGATACATGTCATCTCTAGATTCAATAGAAAAGTTCCTATGATGTGAACCAAATGACATCTCTTTTCCAATCCCTACTCATAGGAATTGAGATGCTCCATGTCATCTCTTTCCCTACAACTTCCATGTATACATCTTCTATTCCTAAATAGATAGTACAACCCACTAGTAGCTTTTTTCCAAAACATGCAACTATGGCACAAGAACTATATAGTGTGCCAATAACTTTGAAAGATGATCGATGGATGAAGCTAATCCGACACTGCAGAGATGGAAAATCCGAGCACTACTAGCCTTGGATATCATCAACATTCCACCAGATCTGCCACATGTACAATTTAGAAGACTCCATGCTTGAACTTAAGCATAATGCACAAACCTCAAAACACAAGCACTTCTCCTTTGTTCTACAATATTTTGTATCATCATTGAGTTTTTTAAATGAATTGCCATTATTTGTTTTTTACTTTATGCTTTACAATGCACAACCCCATGAATCTTATCATTTTTATAAAACTAATTGATTTTTAATGAGATGAACTATAAGAACTAAACGAACATCTACATCATGCATATATGACTCAAAGCTTTACATGCTATAGTGTGTATTTATTCATAATTTGTTTCAAAATCTCATGCGTTCAATGCATAATTGCCTTTAGGTCGAACCTACGTCCACAATTGTTTGTACGCACTATATCTCCACTGGTCCCCGAACCCAAAATGATGCCTCGTTCCCGTAAAACCAAGCGACCCACACATATTTAAGGCGTCGACTCGAACCCGTTTACTACGACGTGGCCCCACACGCCGTAGTACTCCTACAAACCCTACCGCCGCACTCATCATCGGTTTTCTTCAAGAGGACGAGGGAGAAGCCGATTTGTAGTGGAGGCGCTTTCAAAAAAAATCTATAGTGGAGACCCCTACCCTAGGGTGCCCTAGGTAGCTGCCGTGCGCATCATTGTTTTATCTTTTCTTTATGCTCTTGCGCCCTAGAGTGAAATGATGGTTGCTTCATCCGTCCAGCTTAATGCGGGAAAGGTGGGGCTTTGTGATTTGAACCCTCATCGCTCATTTTCTACTACTGCGGCGTTAGGACCGGGGTGCCTCCAATTCCAACCGCTGCTCCGAACTGTAATTTGGTGCATCGCACGTGGAACAAGACAATGGATGAGCAACATGTCGGACAAAGGGGTCCTGTTAAGTGTGTCACCATTTCGTGTGCGGACTGACCCTGCTTGAGTTGTTACGCCAGCACGACAGGAGCAGCCTACCACTTGGTTTTGCTCCTTGGTGAATCCCGACCATATTGATCTAAAAAGATACATGCTGAACTATCCTCCCCGTCTCGGTTTTTTATTTTTAGGCGTCTCGGTTTATAGGGCGTGTACGTAGTTCTAGGTCATCCATTTGACTAACTAAATATGAGTTACTATGTCACAAAAAGTATATAATTGGATTCTTAAGCGGATGTAGTTGTATTTAAAAGTCGAGGGCGGGGCTTTTCCTACGCAGTAGGCGGGGCAGTTCCGCCTAGTCGGTTCGACAGAGACGTGAGAAGATGAGGGAGTAGGCTGCTGCAAATGTATGGCTGTGTGATTTGACAGCAAGTTACTGCTCGACAGGTGGGGCCCCGTGATTTGACTTCCATTATCATTTTAACTGTGGCGCTACGACCGGCGTGAGTCTCCCGATTCCTGACCACCTCCTTACAGGTGCCTCTCCCAATGCTCCACCATGTAGTAGAGGCTGGCTCTTGCATGAGAGCCCACTTCTTCACCTTTTCCTTGCCTCTCTTTCCTCCACATATGCAAAAACTTCATGTAAAGCGCACTATTGTACTTACTTGCTCCTACAGGTGCTAAGCTTGCCACATAGGCATAAAGTCTAATGTGGCAAGTTAATCAAGAAGAGAGAGACTAGTTTGGTGACCCAAGGAAGAAATGGTGCTAAGCGCGTGTACCTGGGTAAAAAGACAATTTTGAGTCTATAGCTAATTACATGAAGCAAACTTAGCAAAAAAAACTAATAAGCGCACCATTTCATTGGAAGAGGTCACTCCTTGGCAAATTCAATAAATACTACTCCCTCTGTCCCATAATATAAGAACATTTTTGGCACTACACTAGTGTCAAAAACATTCTTATATTATGGGATGGAGGGAGTACGAAGAAAGAGATAGAGAGAAGTAAAAAAAATACACTTATAGCCAACCTTATAGCTAACCTTGTTGTAGTATGAGTGACTAAGTGATGACTATGTATGACATGCCAACATCAGATAGCCTAACGCTCCGTGTTAAATATCCAAGGGAGCGACCGCGCGAGCGACGCGACGGTCGTGGTAGGCGCGACCATGATACAGGCTGCTAGCAGCCCTTGGATCTGAGATCAAACGGTCGCATGCTATGTTGCTGAAAATTTGCAGAATAACCCTCCAGGATAGGATATTCACCCATAGATCTAGAATCAGGCCATGCAACCGTTCGATCTCAGATCCAAGGGCTCTCGGAAGCCCGTATCACGGGAGAATGGAAAGCCATTACCCTGCCGTTTGCATGGTGGCAGTTCGCTCCTACCCGTCTCCGCATGTCCATTAATATTATGGCGGTTCGCTCCTAGTCGTCCCGTCCTTTCACATTACGGTAGTTCCACTAATCCTAACCCTCCTCCCAAATCCATGGCGTCCCAAATCTCCATGATCAGCGGTGAGTACAAGATTAGAACTATCACCAGCGATGAGTTCGACGTCATCTACACCCGTTCTTCCGCGACGGTGAAAGGATGTATTTCTCGCTTCAGACGCATGTTTGAAAACTCAGATGATGAGTGGTTCACTGGGCTAGATGTTGAGTACACCACAGTCCTGGGACGAGAGAAGGATTTAAAGGATGAAGAGAGGAAGAAGCCTGCCGTGATCCAGGTTTGCATGCATGACTTATGCTTGGTCTACCACATATGCCATGCCGACTTTAAATGCCTGGATTTTAAGAACTTACTCGAGAGCAACCTAGTCAAATTTGTTACTATAGACTTTACGAACGACAAAGAAGTCCTCGGTCGGATAGGCCTCGTTGTTAGCAACCCCTTCGACCTCCAGAAGAAACGGCTGCTGCCCTCCGATGGCCAGCCTTCAATGCTGACCCTGGCAGGAGCCATGGTTCATTCTTCGTATGGTAAACTGGAGAAACCTCATTACACATTTCATTGTAATGCATGGCAGCGGAATGTACTAGATATAGACCACATCCACTACGCTGCAATGGATGGCTACCTTTGTTTCAATATCTACAAGGGTTGGATGAAGAGCAAGCGCCAAGTGTGCGGTTCAAGCAAAGAAGTATCGGCCAAGAGGAAGAGGGACAAGGACGAAGTTGAGGACGTGGACGAGGACTCCGAGTGAGTAAGGTGTCAGTATCGTTGCTCAGGGTGGTTCTAATGCAGTGTCTACCGGATTAGTTGCATAGTTTAATTTCAGGTGTGCTTAGTTTAATTTGAGGGGTGTGTTGTGCTGAGCCCCCGGCAGAACTATGTTATGTTTCTTCTCATTACTTTAACTCTTTAGTATGTATATGCATAATTTGGCGACGAGCGCTCTCTATATGTACCACCTTTTTTAATTTCAATTTTTGCTCCATGGCGCAATCCATCGATACTACTACTGTACAAAAGTATACATTTTTTAAAAGGCTAGACTACTGTTCATCACATATATAGTCAGTTAAATTCTCAACCTAGAACGACGTGCATGCCATGTAAACCGATACGGAGGAAGTATGGTAAAAATGAGGTGATTTTACCGAGCGATCGGTGGGCGAGCATGACCTGTCATGCGGTCCCACGTGTCATGATGTACCAAGGCGATGCGCGTGTCCCTCTTGAGGCAGAAGCAATACTACATGGTTTGAGATGATGGCGAACCGAAGTGTGAAATAATGGTTGCTTCGTCCGTCTGGGAAGGTGCGACATTGTGATTTGACATCTCATTGCTCATTACTACTACTGGGCCGCTACGAGTGGGGTGCGTCCCCCCTGCTATTCTACATTGTTATTTGGTGATTGACACATCGACCTGGTTGCTATATGTCCCACACGTCGGTGACAGGAAGTATAGAATTCATGAAAGGGAGCGTCGACGAAGGAGTATACTACAGAATTCATGAAAGGAAGCGACTTAGTTTTGGAAAAATCTGTTTTTACGGAGTACGTACCCACTAGTGTTTATAGGGCTCATCTAAAAAACATTCGTTTTTCCGTTTGATAAGTCTCAATTCTGCTACTACTAGTAGTGCCATTACATGTTGGATTTTGAGGTGCGTTAGATCACCCGATGCAAGCAGTGTCAAGAGGAAACTCACCAATGCATGTAGAAGTTCGTGGAAATTTAGTGGTCATTCATGCATTCATTCTAATTAATGCCTCAGTAAACATAATTTCTTGAGAGAAACGAGCGTACTAATTAATTGCGCAAACTACGAAATTAATTCGACCACTCACCGTCTACCTTGGTTGGAGAGATTTTGAAATTGAGGCATAAACTGGAAAGGAGGGAGTAATAACTTTTGTCTTGATTACTATTTGTGGCCTTGTATAGATGCAAAATGTATTTTTTTATAGTGGCCTTGTATAAGTAAATGGAGGGAGTACTAAAGGACATATATATTCCAACAATATGATAATCTCTCTAACCAAGGTACGTAGTAGGGATGAGGAGTAAACGGAGGGAGTAGTAAAATTTTCTCCTCGTCCTGCGAGCCACCGCGCGCGTGGGCGGGGGAGCGGGCGTAAGGCGTATAGTAGTAGTACTACTACTACTACTCGTAAGCAGGCTTCACCTCATCCTGCAAGCCACCGCGCCCATGGTTATGGGAGACGGCGTACTAAGCAAGCTTCTCCTCGTTCTGCGAGTTGATGGGACACATCAAAAGTACTCCAGTGTATAGAGCGTTGCCTCTAAGGTAGGCCCCACATGGTTTGCCTCTTTTTTAACATAACACGTCAAGTCACAATTTGTTTGTTCACCCGTGGTAGACGATCCTCCCTCCACCAAGTGGACAACCAGTAAATGTGTCAAATTACCACGTGGGCTGCCTTTTCATATAGAAATGAGCTCCACCGTGTACCTGCGCGGGTCTGGTTGGGAAAGAGACGGGAGTACGTGTGCCGTGCGTGCACCTCTTATCTTCGTGCACGCCCCCCACCTACGTGGGTGTGTGTGAGAGAGATACAAACCTAGACATAATGCACCATCCATCCCCATGCCTCTGCCCAGTCTGACCACCAGTCACCATCACGCCCCACTCCTCCTCACCTTATTTCTCATCTTTCTCCCTCCATTTTTATATACAAGGGGCCACTATCAAAATTACAATTTGCAGATATACAAGGCCACTAACACTAATCGATGCAATATTAATGGTGTTTGCCTCGTGGTACTAGCAAAGGAGGACATTAATTATCCCTTGCATGCATGCGGGAGTTTGTAAAAAATGCATCTTGATGTTCCATGCAATGCACGGGCATCTTGCTAGTCCATGAAAACAACACATGGTTGGATCTTGCCTGGGGTAGCCAAAATATTGGCGACCCTTTTGTCCACCGGTGCCTTTGCCACCAATGAACGAGGAATGGCTCGGGTGCTCATGCATCCTCCAGCGCGCACGTTGGAGACGAGCTCGCGCGAGCTATTCTTTTTTGTCCCACAACGCCGCCCGAGCCGCCCGCAGACTGACCGGCGACCCGCAAATTACGCCATCCAACCGTAGCCGCACACATTATGACAGCAACTCAACCAACCGGACGAAATTCACGCAAACACGTAGACAAACTGATATTTCATATAAACAACGATGAAAATCATATAAAATACCAGATTTTCATACAAACATGACGGATTTCATTACATTCAAATGAACAACGCGGTGCTAGTTCTAGACAGCACAGGTATATAATACCTGGCCTAAATGGTCGCCCGCTGATCGATTTGTGTTCCTCATGTCTGGCAGCACGATCACTGGACTGCTGGGAGCCCCGGAGGTATATGCTTCAGCGCAAAGGACGGCTCGCTTCCCCACTGCCCCACTGATATCATTGGCTGATGCCGAAGATGATGGTGGCTGGCACTGGTTCGAGTTCATCACCGGCCACTACTTCGCCATGGCCGGCACCGGCTGGAGTTCATCCTAACATTCCCCTCTTCTGTGGAGCCCATGCGGGGTCAACGAAGGTCCTCGCAACAAAAGGATCCGGCAAGACACCTGCTGTGTACGCCGGCATCGCCTCCGCTGTGGCCTTCATGGGACCCAAGCGGCGGCGGCCTCCCATGTTCAACTTCTCCTCGATGATGGCCGCGGACGTGGAGACGCTGGCCACCAAGTCATCGCTCTCTGTGCACCCGACTTATGTCGTTGCTTGCATGGCGCAGCCGCCGGCATGGGAGTCTCGACCGCAGAAACGGGAGACGTGGTACGAGGCGACAGCATGGACGGTAGCAATGACGCTCGTGCACCGCTCCTCGTCGAGCTGGCCTGGAGCGGCATGTTGCTGAACCGCGCGCCGGCTTGGGGCGGCAACTGGCTCCGTCGGGCGAGGGAAGGGAGGTGGATCAACGAGCTGCATAGCTCGTATCCGGCGGGCTACCCAGTCGGCTTGAATGCGGAATAACTACTCTTCGTAAGCCATTCTAAGAGTGGACAAAATGGTGAAGGAGAAGATAGGGGAGCGGCGGAGGTGTGCGATTCTTGGCTGGCATTTGGCCTCGTTTAAATAGGAGACTAAATAGACGGCGGACGGGAGGAGCTCGGCCTGCGTTGCGTTTAATGTCGAGCCGGTCATGAATGGACATGTGTCCAGAGTTGGTTTCTCGGCCTCCACATGGGCGGGTTTCATGGAGGCGTTTGAATGCGGCAAGGAGGCGTGTTCAGCCGGGCATGCAGCGAGTGGCACCCTCGACTCTGACCTAGGACACCGCGCCATTCTTCCACTGACGTGTGGGCTCTTCGGGTACATGGCCTGCATGTCAGTGACCCAACATAGGCAGCGCATAGCAGAGGAACCTTTGGTGGGCCAGGGCGGTCAGAAGCGGGCATTTCATAAACCAATGATTGTTCATTGAGTGTGACGTCATCTTTTTCATGTAGATAAGCCTACTATGTTGATAGCCCGTTCGATACATTGTGATTCATAAAGACCGCTGCAAACATCAATGTTCCGCTTATCACAGATAAGATTGATTAATACCCGTAACAATCCATGTCCTTAACAAAGGGTGCATGCATGTATAGGTTGAGCGTGTGTCTTGCGTCGTGTGCTGTGTGCATGCAGGCGTGCGAGTGTTGCATGCGTTCAAGGGTACGTTTCAGTGTTGCATGCATGGGTGCGTACGTGCGTGTGTTCGTGAGTGCATGTGTACGTGTCAGTGTTGCACGCCTGCTTGCGTGCAAGTGTACATTATGTGTACATGTCAGTGTTGCATGCCTGCATGCGTGCGTGCATGTGTACGTGAGGGGTGAGGCTACACGTCAGTCGACTTACTTCTTCATCTCTGATCATTAGATTTTCCAGCCGTTGGATACGAACTCAAGGGCCTCCAGTTTATCATCAAACTCCACCCCCCCTGAGCCTCCCAGCCCTCCATGAAACCACTCCCCACCGCCGGTCCGCCGCTGCATCGGCCATCCCTCTAGGACCCCCATGTCGAGCTCTTTCTCCGGCGATCCCCACCCCACCGCCCAATCAACGCCCGCCACCCATCGCCGACTGCCAACCAGAGGTCTCACGACTTCGAATACCCACCGACCACTAATTTATTACCATTTATGTCCTTCATATACTCGCTGACGGGTGGGCCCTATGGTAATGTGCGCTGCTGAATGTGGACCATTTGACTGGTCAATTTATTGTGTTATCAACAAATTACGGAGCTGTATGGTGAGCAAGTGACCGTATGATCACCCTAAAATGTACTACTATTTTATTAACACAGTAGAAACTCAAACTACCATTTCTTTCTTTCATATACGGGCTGACAGGAGGGCCCCACAGTTACGCGCCCCGATGGTGCAACACTAGTTGCGCCGCGTGGAACGTTTGACTGGTCAATTGATTGTGTCATCAACAAAATACGGAGTTGTACGGGTGAGCCAGTGACCGTATAATCATGACATGTATTTGTTTAACACGGTACAAACGCAAGGGCTCATATGTACGCGCAAGCACTCACTACTATAAGCGCGCACACACGGACCCTACCCCTATGAGCACCTTCGAGAGAGTGGGCCAGCATATGTGATCATGAGATTTTACGAAGTCACCATAGGTGCCTCGTAGTCGAGTGGAACGTCTACTCCCACTGAATGCACATCACCGGAAAATACTAAATTAACACAAGATAAATGCGAGCACCTGGACTTTAACCTTGGTGGGCTCGAGAAACCACTGTCCTCCTAACCATCCAACCACATGTTGGTTAGCACGACAAAATGTATGTGGTGACTGTGATGAGCTTATTCTGAAGTCCAGTGACCATATCGTGCTTTCGCTTCAAATACAATGACCATAAATGTCATCAACAAAATACGGAGCACGCATCAAATGCAAAGTCCGTCAGTGTCATCAACAAAATATGGAGACGTGTCATGAGCTAGATACCGTTGTACTATTGTATATGCTTATTTTCTTAGTGGCCGATTGCGTGTGTGGTGTGGTGGGCACATCATTTCTAGTTGTGGTGGGTCAACATGAAGACTCATGGGTCGGTTCCATCCTGCGCCACATATAGGTTGGACCTAGACGCGTTATACGAAGACCCATGTGGAGGACTCGGCGTACAACACGAAGCTACCAGAGTCGCGGAGGACTCTATCCCCACTGGTGATAAGCCGACTATATATTATTTGTAACCCTAGGCCCCAGTATGTTATAGAAGCTTGGGGGCTAGTTCGTCGATAGTATACACACACGCACAATGCCTGGTATTCACGTGTACTTTGTACACACCCCTATCACTAATATACAGTACCAGGAGTAGTCTCTTTCTTCAACTGCAAGGGTCCGAACTAGGGTAAAAATTTGCCTCGTATTACCATCCAGCCTAACAGTCAGGGATATCCTACCGAATGATATGATGAAATCATATCTGCCAACTACTAAGAGAGAGGTGTGTCCGGGGGGAAATGTGTGTGAGAGAGGCCTAAAGATAATGTGCGTGCGGGAGACACGTAGGCACATATATGTGCGTATAGAGGGCTAGTAGAGACCGTGCGTGTGTATATATGCATGTGAGAGAAATAGTGTTTTCCAACTGAGATTAGTGAAAGAGTGGTACATAGTAGTCAGAAAGAGAGAGAGAGAAATAGAGAGAGCATGTGCGTGAGACATCCCGACACCCTGAGAGAGATTGTGAGCATGTGTGAAAGAGAAATGCCGATGAATATAAAGTATGTGCAGTTATGCGTTAGATAGAGAGAGATATAACACGTTTGTGAGAACGGGCCGAGGCATAGTGCATCTACGCGCAAAAGGCGGTTCTATGCATTAAATTAAAATATAAGTTGCATTATTATGTTTGGATGAGATCATGATTTTTGCAAATTGCGTATGGAGGAAAATCGGTCTATCACACACCCATACTCTATTGAATTCTAGCATCTGCATGTGTTTATTTCATATTATCGATCCATAGAGTGAGAGTGGTTTGAAATACAGGCAATGGATGCTTTTGCAATTCATATATAAACATTAATTAGTGCACTCCATGTTGTTAGTGTGAAGTACTTTATAAATTTGTCACTTGCATGGATACATTCCAAATTGCTAGCTACGAAATAGAATACATGTCGAATTCAACGTAAAGGGTGTTTCGAAGATTCGAATTCATAGGAAGTGCATTCATCTATTTGAACCCAAGATAATGGCATTTGTAAATCAGATGTAAAAGGAGGCATCAATCTTTGTTGTGAGTTTGAACATGCTATATATATTCATACGCATATCTAACTTTTTTTTGCAACCAAGGAGATTATATCTGGAAACATGCTTGAACTGAGGTAAGTTGCATTTTTTAAATATATACTCGTGTACAATGTATATTCAAATGTAGCCCCTCCATTCCAAAATAATCGTAGCTTTAGGGTTTTCAAGAGTAAAGATTTGTGAAGTTTGACAAATCATGAAAGTTCAATTCAAGAGATCCAAAAACGTTAATGCTTATGCTCCCAAATATTGAACGAAGTGCCAAATAGGCATGTGGTCACCCGAAACCGCACGAGACTAATGTTTGGTGGTAGGAAATTACTGTCCTGACTCTGGCCCGTGTAGCCTATTGGCCCGATGTCCAAAGGTCTAAACCGGGGTAGGTTTGTAACTTCACCAAGAGCCAGTCTCAACCGCCTCCAAGAATCATTCATACGCCATGGGCGCCTAAACACCCATGCGCTCGGCCGAAATCTATCCCGCCCACATTTAGGACACCTGAGATTACAATCCTACCCCCAACCTGCAATATGTCCAAAATTTTAGATGGGGGCAAAGTTTGTAACTTTCCCCAAATTCCAAACAAGTGCGTCTCAAACCGAAACATTGTCCCCCCTTAGTTCCCCGCCTCCCTCCGTTTCCCCATTCATACTACATGGGCGCCAAAGCGCCCTATCCACCAGCCGCGAAACCCCAGCCTCCTCCATTCTCCACCCCATAGCGGCCAATCCACCATCGCCCTCCTCCATCACGCCGGAGCCAGTACCCCACGTCGTCGTCCAACGCAACCGCAACCGCAATGCCCTCAAGGACTTAGTAGCTGAAGCCGAGACAGAGCTACCTCCACGACACCAACGCCGACATGCGCCATACCAGAACCACTCCGACCATGCCATCATGCGCCTCACTGATGCTGCTCCACTGTCACAACCGTCCACCGCACAGGAGCTGTTCCCGCTGCACCGTCGTTTGCCGCCTCGAATCTGGTTCGCCGCCTCGGATCTGGTTCCCCGCCGCCGACAGACGGCCACTGCACCACACTCAACAACTTGGCCATGGGTTCGTCCAGGGCTCCATCGTCCTCCACAACTTCTCATTTCCAGCGAACCACAAGAAGATCGTTGAAAAAACGGAAGGAGGACACAGCACTACCAGCAGAAAGAGGTACTCCTCTTCCCTTATTCATGCAAATCTTACGTCTCTGCTCACATCGTATTCATCCCACGAAAGAAACTAGTTGACCGCTTCTTACTGCATCTTCTTCGTGATACTAAATGCATAAGGTTTCCTTCCTTTACTATTTCACCTTTGCTAGAGGTCAGTAGCCCGCCTGGATTTCAATTCAGGGTCAGTCGAACCACAATTAAAAGAAGCAGCACCCGCTTAGGCGAGCGGAGCACCTAGTCCGCCTGCTCCTCGGGGAAGCGGCGCATTAGTGTCTATCATAGGGGTGTGGGGCGCAGGAGCTGCTTGCGCCCGATCTGGAGGTCGGCGGGGCTTGAATGGATGGCCGGGGCAGTGCCAAGCACGGCGGTGCGGTGAGGTCGAGGGGAGGGCGCTGGCAGGGGAGGAATATTGGGCCGATGGTCGCTGGCGTTTCGAGGAAGATCGTCAACACTGACTGGTTGGAGGTAGATGAAGGTGATCTGCCCGTTCTTTGTACATCGGACGGTGCAAATAAAATGGACTGACCTATTTGTTTTCAGTCGACTGTTATTTTCATAGAATCCTGTAGTAATTTATAGCCATTTTGGTTCATGTCCTCGGCATCATGCCTGGTAGAAATCGATGCCTGGAGGTAGCCTGGAAAACAGAGGAATCTTGCCTGGCCAGGCATACTTTTGCACATGTTGTTTGTTTGGAGACCTGGCCTAGGACAAAGAAAGAAATATTAAAAAATTAGATTGACAGACTGATTAGAGAATAAGTACAGCATAGTTGTGCTAAAATCACACTGCTTGGAACCCAGGCGTCCTTTTCCATCGGCCTGGGCCAGGCTAATCCCACTGCCTGGGCTAAATCACTTTTTTTCTGTTTGGTTTTAACTCACCCAGGCTAGTGACGCTGCTGGGTTAGCTAGGCTAGGCAGGCTTCTTCTTTCCCAGGACATGAACAAAACAGCTCCCAGGCACATTTCAGACACTGGCCAGGCCAAGCATGGAGTGGCGTGGATGCCAACCAAATAGCTCCTTAGAGTGCCATGCATGTTGTAGAGCTATCATATGTCTCCCGTCATTTATTTCTCACCGACCTGCTATCTGCTACCTTTACACTATACTAATTGTGCACACACTTCACCCATACTCACACTATTGTTTTTTTATGCATGGGTATTTCAGACTCTGACGCAGTGTTGATGAATGCAGAAAAGAAAAGACAGAAGTCAATCCAGTGTAATTCGAAGATAAGCACTAAGCGTTTCAACGCTCTATTGGGTGTAAAGTCAGCAGTTGGAGACAGTAAACGTAGCTCTGCAGTTGATGATCTCAATTGCCACACACAACCATCCCAGGTGCTTGCTTTAACTTCGCGCTGTCAAATGTGGTTGCATGTTACATACGGTTTCTAGCTTGTATTGCTTCCAATTTGGTTGAATTGCATCTACTTACTTTACACATTATACCTTTGATAATGACATGCCTTCTAGTTTTTGATACATACTACATATGTCTATTAACCATGTTCGTACATCAAACTAATGCTCCTTTGTATCCCTCGTCAATCACTTATGATGAGACGGTCACCCGAGTGGGTTACTGTGAGATGCCCTACTCGTTTAAAGAGCGTAGTGTCATCTTCCCCACATGATTCTCAAGAAACAGCAAGGCTAAATGAAGATAGTCAACATAGCTCTCTAGTTGATCACCGCAATTCCCCCACACCACCATCGTAGGTGATTGCTCTTACTTGGCAGTGTGATATGTGGTTGCAAGTTGCATATGGTGTCTACCTTGTAATGCTTCTAATTAGGGTAAATTGCATCTGCTTAGTTAACACATTATACCTGTGAAATGACATGCCTTCCTGTTTTTGGTACATACTACGTCTTTCTATTAACCATGTTTTATTAACCATTATCCTTCAAGTTGACAGTGTAATATTGGTTGCATCTTGCATATCATTTCAAACATGTATTGCCTCTAATTTGTTGAACTTTCACTTATAATGAGACACATCTAACTTGGTAGAGTGATTTTGGTTGTATCTTTCATATGGTGTCTAGATTGCATTGCTTCCAATTTGTTGAAATGCCTTCTGCTTAGCGTTTTTCATACATATTCCATCCTCCTACAATGTGGTTGCCATACATAAAAGTTTTGTTCATCAGTATCATGCATCAACGAATTTGGAAGTGCGAATTTCATTCCTTTTTCTTGTGTGTTTACATGACAAGGCAAAATCTAAAAGGACGAAGGCACGGAATGATGGTGGTCCTATGGAGCAACCGAAACAGATGATCTCTGCAGATTCTCCTGCTACTCGTACTGCAGTGCTAGTTCCAAATCTCATCTCCCCTACTCCACAACCCAAGGTGCTTGCTCTAACATGGCAGTGTGATAACTGGTTGCATGTTGCATATGGTGCCTAGCTTGTATTGCTCCTAATTTGTTAAATTGCATCTCCTTAGCTTACACATTATACATGTGAATATGACACACCTTCCTATTTTTGGTACATACTACATCTGCCTATCACACCATGTTCTTACATCAAACTACTGTTCTTGTGTATCCTGCATCTATCGCTTCTGATGAGACAGTCATGCACGTTGGTTAATATGAGATGCACTACTCTTCTAAAGAATGCAATTTCATCCTCTCCACATGATTCTTAAGAAACAGCAAGCCTAAATGAAGATATTGTACGTAGCTTTGTACTTGAAGACCACACTTCCCCTACACCACCATCACAGGTGCTTGCTCTAATTTCACAGTGTGATATGTGGTTGCATGTTGCATATGGTGTCTAGCTTGTAATGCTTCTAATTAGGGTAAATTGCATCTGCTTAGTTTACACACTATACATGTGAATATGACATGCCTTCCTTTTTTTGGTACACACTACATCTATGTGTTAACCCTGTTCTTACATGAAACTACCTCTCTTCTGTATCCTGCATCAATCACTTACAATGAGTCACCTTTATTCGTTGCATATTGCATATTATTTCTAGCCTGTTGCCATGTATTGCTTCTAATTTGGTCAAATACATTTGTTCGGGCACCCTTTTAATTTGGCAGTGATATTGGTTTCATCTTTCATATGGTTTCTAGCTTGCATTAATTCTAACAAGTCCAAGCACCTCGTGCTTAGTTTACACTTTATACATCATACATGTCAATATGTTACGCCGTCCTGTTTTTCATACATATTCCATCCTCTATCATGCGGCTGCCTTACATGAAAGTAGTGTTCGTCAGTATCATGCATCAATGTGTTCTGAAGAGCAAATTGTATTCCTTTTTCTTGTGGGTTTGACTTGACAAGGAAAAATCAAGAAAGAGGAAGGAAAAGAGTAAGGAAGGCGATGATGGTGGTTCTCTGCAGCAACGTAAATGGAGCATCTGTACCAATTCTCCTTGTACTGATAGTGCATTACAAGGTCCAAGTCTCCGCTCCCCTACTCCACCATCCAAGGTGCTTGCTCTAACTTGGCAGTGTGATATCTGGTTGCATGTTGCATATGGTGTCTTGCTTGTATTGCTCCTAATTAGTGTAAACTGCATCTGCTTAGCTTACACATGATACATGTGAATATGACACGCTTTCCTGTTTTTGGTACATACTGTATCTGTCTATCACACCATGTTATTACATGAAACTACTCTTCTTGTGTATCCTGCATCAGTCACTTATGATGGTACACCTTTAAGTTGACAATGTGATATTGGCTTGTGTCTTGAATATGATTTCTAGCATGTATTGCTTCTAGTTTGATGAATGCCACCTATGACGAGACAGTTTTCACTTGACAGAGTGATATTGATTACACCTTCCATATGGTGTCTGGTTTGCAGTGCTTCTAATTTGTTGAAGTGCCTTCTGCTTAGTTACCACATCATAGGTGTGAATATGTCAAGCCGTCCATTTTTGATACATATTCCATCCTCGTATCATGACTTTGCCTTTCATCAGAGTAGTGTTCGTCAGCATCATGCATGAATGAGTTCTGAAGAGCGAATTATATTCCTTTTTCTTGTCGGTATGACCTCACAATGCAAAATCAATAAAGCTGAAGGAAATTGGCAAGGCATTGGATGATGGTGGTCCTTCCGAGCAACTGAAACGGAGGTTCTCTATAGATTATACTCCGCCATCCTCCCAACAAGATTCGCAAGACAATGCAAGGCTAGACAGTCAATGTAGCTGTGTAGATGATGAGCACATCTCCCCTACTCCACCATCATATGTGCTTGCTCTAACTTGGCACTATTATATGTGGTTGCATGTTGCGTATGATGTCTAGCTTATATTGCTTCTAACTTTGTTGAATTGCATCTGCTTACTTTACACATAATGCCTGTGAATATAACATGTGTTTCTGTTTCTACATCAGACTACTGTTCTTGCATATCCCGCATCAGTCACTTATGATAAGGCACCTTTAAGTCGCCACTATGATATTGGTTGTGTCTTGCATATGATTTCTAGCATGTACTGCTTCTAATTTTTTGAAACGCCATACAGTTTGAACTTGGTAGAGTGATATTTGTTGCATCTTTCATATGGTGTCTAGCTTGCAGTGCTTCTAATTTGTTGAAATGCCTTCTGCTTAGTTACCACATCATAGGTGTGAATATGTCACGCCATCCTGTTTTTCATACATATTCCATCCTCGCATCATGTGTTTGCCTTTCATCCAAGTAGTGTTCGTCAGTATCATGCATGAATGAGTTCTGAAGAGCGAATTTTGTTCCTCTTTCTTATCGGTTTGACTTCACAATGCAAAATCATTACAGCTGAAGGAAATTAGTCCGGCACTGGATGATGGTGGTCCTTCGGAGCAACTCAAACAGGGGATCTCTACAGATTCTACTCCGCCATCCTCCCAACAAGATACGCAAGACAACACAAGGCTGGACAGTCAACGTAGCTGTGTAGATGATGAGCACATCTACCCTACTCCACCATAACAGGTGCTTTCTCTAACTTGGCACTATTATATGTGGTTGCATGTTGCGTATGATGTCTAGCTTGTATTGCTTCTAACTTGAATTGCATCTGCTTGGTTTACACATAATGCCTGTGAATACGTGTTCCTGTTTCTAGAACATACGTGTACATGATGAGCACATCTCCCCTACTCCACCATCACAGGTTCTTGCTCTTACTTGGAACTGTTATATGTGGTTGCGTTTTCCGTATGATGTCTAGTTTGTATTGCTTCTGATTATGTTTAATTGCATCTGCGTAGCTTACAACTTGTACATGCAACAATCACTTACCCATAAGACACATTTAACTTGGGACTGTGATGTAGGTTGCATCTTGCATTGTCTTCTAGCTTGTACTGCTTCTAATTTCTTGAAATGGCACTTATGACGAGACACTTTTTACCTGATAGAGTGATATTGGTTGCATGTTCATATGGTGCCTAGCTTTCATTCCTTCTAATTTTGTTGAAATGCCTTCCGCTTACTATTTTTTCATACATATTCCATTCTCCTATCGTACGCGTGAATATGAAACACTGTCTTTCTTGTATATATTCCATCCTCCTATCCTATGCTTGCCTTATATCAAAGTAGTGTCCGTCTATATCATGCATCAACCAGTTATGCAGAGCTAATTTTATTCATCTTCTTATGGTTTTGACTTCATAAGGAAATATCAGAAAATAGGAAGGAAAAGAGTAAGTTAGGGGATGTTGGTGGTCCTCCGCACCGACACAAACAGAGACTCTCTAGATTTGCCACTGCTACTGCTAATGAAGTTGAAGTCCCAAGTCTACATGATGAGTTCATCTCCCGTACTCCACAATCGCAGGTGCTTGCTTTAAGTTGACAGTGTGATAATTGGTTTCATGTTGCATATGTTGTCTAGCTGTATTTCTTCTATTTTGATTAAATTGCACCTGCTGAGTTTATACATTATACATGTGCATATGACATGGCTTTCTGTGTCTATAATACACTGCATCTATCTATCATACCATGTTATTACATCAAAGTACTGCTGTTGTCTATCCCGCATTAGTCACTCATGATTGGACGCTTTTAACATGGAAGTTTGATAGTGGTTGCATCTTGCATTTATTTCTATGTTGTACTGTTTCTAATTTTTCGAATTGCCACTTATGATAAGACACTTTTAACTTGGAGTAATATTGGTTGCATCTTTCATATGGTGTCTATCTTGCATTACTTCTATTTTCTTGAAAATCCTTCTTCTTAGTTTGCACATCGTAGCTGTGAATATGTCAGGCCGTCCTATTTTTCTTACATATTCCATCCTCATACGGTTGTCTTACATCAAAGTATTGCTTGTCTATATCATGCATCAATGAGTTCTGAAGAGCGATTTTATTATTTTGTGTTGTGGGTACGGCTTGACATGGCAAAGTCAAAAAAGAGCAAGGAAAATAATATAGTAGGGAGTGCTGTTACTCGTCAGGTGAAACGGAAAAAGATCTGCCATCGAGATTCTGCTAGTACTTATAGTGCAGTAGAAGGTCCAAGTCCACCGGCTAAATCTACAAACACAGTATCACCTGCTCCACTAGCTGCAGCATCCGCTTCAACTGTACCAGCATCTCAATGATTTACTCGTTCGTTTGCTCCGGAACTAGCGAGTTCCCAAGCTACCTTCACACTTAACACTACTTCTGAAGGACTGCTGGCACAACAGGACTTGGCAGATCAGATGAGCCTCATGAGCATCAACACCAAGACGGTACTTGACCGAGTCAAGTTGCGGTTGCATGCTCCTTTATATGTACTCTCATAGTTTGATGTACACTAACACTTTCCATATTTGTTGTTGAACTAGCACCATGGCGCAAGCGGAAACAGATGTCGGGGATAATGCTTGACAGATTAACAAAATCTAAAGGAGGAAGAATGGAGATCCATTTTAAGGCAGGTTTAAAAAGGCCACGTGATGCTACAGAGTCATCCAAGTTAGTATCAGAGGCAGCCGTTGCCGTTATGTGTCATGCACGTATCCTCCCAACGTGGATCTAGTACAGGAATGAGAAAGACAATACCTAGTTTAACACCTTCCTTGACCATTTATCTATAAGTAATGTTATTCATCGCAATTAGTAATATTGTCTTGCTCTGTCCCATACTTTCTAGCTTCCTCCTAATAAGACTCACATTCTTTTTTCAACAGATGAGGTTCAAGTTGGATCCGAAAGATGATGCAACTAAACAAGCATGCACTCATGTTTTTAAGTCTGCTCTACAACAGTATCAGTACCACCTTAGAAAATCGCACTTTGAAAGCAAGGCTAACAATGAAATCGCCCAAACATCTCCAGTGGAATATATTATAGATGAAGACTGGACAGCCCTCGTGAAACACTGGTCTGATCCAAAGTATCAGGTAGGCTATATATATATTTGATCAGACCACATATTGAACTTGTATTTATGTATGTGCCTTACAAGTGTATCTTATTCTAGGCTAACTATTTGAAGAACAAAACCAACCGTTCTAAAGTGAAATTCCAACAGACAACAGGATCTTGTAGCTATATTGCACACTGGGAGGCTCTTGTAAATAGCTGCTACTTCCTTCTTTTTTTGTGCCATATTATTGTATCTATATTGACTTGTTCCAAATACAGAGGAAAGCCTGTGTGGACCAAAAACAACCTAAACCGAATGAAGTGCAAATCTTCAACGATTGCCACACCAGCAAGATGAAAGGCATGAGCACACCAGTTCAAGCCGTTGTTGTAGGTCCTTACTCCTCCTGCCTTTGAACTGATTGGTACTGTGATGTGTTCATTTAACTACTTGGTTTGCAGCCAATGTCAGTTACTCTATTCACTTTTGTACACAGTTATCTTAATGTATGATTTCACCTTACATGGTTTAAAAGAGATGAAGGATATTCTTTTGGTCTTGATCTGTAATCTAGTTGTTATGTTCACGTGCGCACACAATGATAAAATAGCCTGTTTGTTTTATATCTGTTTGCCCATGATATGAATGATGTCATACTATGTTCAACCTACTTTAAACCATGTCTCCTTATCCTTAGATGTCAACGAATGTGAGGAAATAGACAATACAGTAGGCATGCTACATGGACATATGTTCCGAAAGTGATTTTATTATGTAGTTGGCACTACAATAAATGCTAATGTATTACCGTAGTTCACCAAAATAAGTTATGTATAAACGCTTAACCAACTTTGTTTGTTTTTGTCTCATTAGTAACTTATCTGGTACACTAATCTACAAGTTCAAACTTTCAGGAAGTTATGGAACAAATGATTGAACAACCACAACCATCTGAAGGTGACGAGGCTACCACAGGCACAATGTCACCTCTTGCTATAGTGCGTCAGTATCTCTCCACTAATAGTGCAAAAAGCACCTTCCTGTGTAATTCTAGGTTGGTTGTCAAGGTAACCTCGTCCAAATCGCCTACTGAACAAAATCTTCCTGCTAGACAGAGTGATATATCTGTGCTCCATACACAAGTCCAATCCCTAATGGATGTCTTTTCAGAAACAAGAGTAGTGGTTGACAAATGTCGTCAAGATATGAATGGTTTTGAAACCAGACTATCAGACATTCGCTTCGTTGTTCAAGAGCAATGGCGGAAAAAAGGTGAAGATCGTGCTGCTCCATCAGATTCTACAGCCTGAAACATTAGCACTCAGGTCAAATGATTTGTGCTTCTATACATTTGATTGTGCTTTTATCTAGAAGGACTGTAAACTTTATGCCAAAAGTCCTTTTGTTGTATGATTGGAATTTATTTTGTTGTTATACAACATTTATGATGCTGCCACAGGCTGTAGTAATTACGATGCTATTTTTGTATAGTGTAGGTTTATCTTAGTAATGTATTTGGCTGGAAGCTTCATAGGAGCCCAACATGCCAACATTCGTCGGGCCCATTCCAATTGGGCTAAAAACGATTACAGGCCGAAATTGGCATGTAGCCCACTAAAAATATCTGGGCCTAAATCAGCATAAGCTTTCATATTTTTCTGGTAGGCCTGTGCCCAAAGTGGGACTTTAACAGGCCTAAACATAATTTGGGCCCTCAGTAAAATAGGCCGTTTACAGGTGTAAATATCTTGAGCCCATAAAAAACATGGGCCTTTAATAGACACAAAGTGAGATTGGGCCCTGATTGTGCCAAATAACCCACTGGTCTTAGCAGGCCGAAATGGTGGCCCATTTACGATGTGGATCTTTGACAGGCCGAAATTCGGACGGGTTGTAAATGCGCCAAGCTAATACACGGGCCTTTAACAGGCCGGAACTTTGGTCGGGCTAGATTATCGTCATTTTTATATGGGCCGTTAATGGGCCTGATATGACGTTGGGCCACATATGGCACATGGTTTTCGTCCGGCGTTAACAGGCCCAAAATGACAATAGGACGAAAGTGGCCCAAATCTATAGTGGGCCTCTAACAGGCCGAATGTAAGACACAGCCGAATATGACCCAAATCCTTCACCGTCGTTTATGGGCCGAAAGTTTTGGTGGCCTGTAAATGGGCCCAAATGAAGCAGGACCTTTAATAGGCCGGAAATACACCGGGCCGTAATTCGACCCAATTACTTAGCGGACTGTTAACGGTCCAGAAGTGACCATGGGCCGCATTGATGACAAGTTTAGGACAGGCCGTTGACGGGCCGATTTGATAGATAATGTTGGCCCTTTAGCTGGGACGGCCCATTATGGTCTGCAAAATCTTGTGGGCCTTTAGCTGGGCCGGCCCATTGTGGTCCGCTAAATCTTGTGGGCCTTTAGCTGGGCCGGCCCATTATGGTCTGCAAAATCATATGGGCCTTTAGCTGGGCCGGCCCATTATGGTCCGCTAAATTTTGTGGGCCTTTAGCTGGGCCGGCCCATTATGGTCCGCTAAATCTTATGGGCCTTCGGTTGGGCCGGCCCATTTAAACTTTATGGGCCACTTTTGGGCCGGTCCACGTGTCAACATATCATAGGCCCATCTCGACCGTTGGATGAGTGACACCGGTGCCAACGCGGAGCTGACGCGTGGATCCGTCAGCCAATGATAATTTTACACGTGGAAAATCGGCATTGGTTGTGGTTGTTAGTGGGTTATCGGATCCAAAAACCGGACCCGATAGGTTAGCGGTGGTTAATGGCGTCCCGTTACGGTGGATGCCACGTGTCGGTCACCCTTGACGAAAGCACTTCTATGACGCGTGATTTATCGTCATGGAAGTGGACACTTCCGTGATGATAATTTTGGTAATGTCATGGAACACTTCTACGACAACACAGGTATGACTATCTTGATTCTGTTATAAAATCGTCATGGATGTACATGCATGACAGAAAACGCGGCCTACTGTGACAAACACGTATCATCACGGAAGTGTATTTTTTTGTAGTGAGAAGGCGCTCTTTGGAGATGATCCCTTGAAGAAGGCGGTGGTGACGACCCCGAGGGAGAGCCCTGCTTCTCTGTTTCCTGAAGTCGTGGCGGTGCTCGAAGATGCTGTCGACGGGTTTGCCTTCTTGGTGGAAAGCGAGGCGCGCTCACTTTCTTCCTCGCCTCTAACATGCGTCTTCAGCCATCTTTATCTCCAGGATGCCAGCTTCGACCTCTCCTCCTTCCTTACTCCGGTGGACTCCAACTCCGAGGTTGCTGCTCCTGCCGCCGTGAAGAGCTTCGTGGACGCCATGCTGAGTAAGTTCCTGGTCGTTGGTCCTCCGACTGAAGCCGGTGGAACGGGCGACGCGCCTGGCGATGAGACTCCGCAGGTGGGCAGTGGTGACGCCCAAGTCTGAAGAGGTGTCCCGGTGATTTTTCTTTTCCCCGTTTGCCCTATATCATGCAACATGCTTCGAGGAGGCGTTTAAAATAATTTGCTTCAAACAATATGTCTTATAATAACTAGATTATGTTCCTTCAGCTTTTCCATTTGCTTTGTTGTTCTGCGTCGGTAGAGCCTGGCCCCACGCATACCTCAGCCGTCGTTGGATCGTCCAGATCACCAAGACGAGCCCACCAATTAGGCTCCTGAGACGTGATGCTCAGGAGTCCTCCTTGACGTGCAAACAGCTTACGAAAAGGTGCAGGGCAAGCCTTGGTGTTCTGCGTCGGCAGGGCCCGGCCCCGTGCATACCTCAGCCGTTGTTGAGTCGTCTGGATCACCAGGACAATCCCAAGAGGTGAGGGGCTACGTGACCAGTTAGGCTCCTAAGACATGACGCTCAAGAGTCCCCCTTGACGTGCGAACGTCTTGAAAAAGAAGGGTGAAAGCCAAGTCTTGGCGTTCTGCATCGGCAAGGCCCAGCCCCGCGCATGCCTCGACCATCATTGAGTCATCCGGATCACCAGGACAAGCCCAAGAGGTGAGGGGCTACGTGACCAGTTAGGCTCCTGAGACGCGATGCTCAGGAGTCCCCCTTGACGTACGAACAGACCATCATACCTTTTCCTCACCAAGCTCTCACTTGGGAGGGGTGCGCAAGGACCAGGCCTGTGAGGCCTAGCAAGGTAGGGTACACCAGGCGTGACCTGAGCGTAGCCCCCGTGCCCAGCCTCCTCACGCTACCTTCTCGAGGGAAAGCAGCGCGGTGAGGCTAGTCACTAAGCCCGGAGGCTCCCTGAGGTTAATGCGGTCGTGAGGCCACCCCCGGTTGTTTATCACCACTTTGGAGCATAGCGCTTCCGCTCTTGCACGGGCATAGCCGCTCCTCGGCAGTGTCGACGACCAACAGGGAGCATGGTGCTTCCACTGGTGCATGGGAGGGGGCTCCCTCTGAGGAGAGCCCCCAGGGCGTGTACAGCCCCACCCTGACACGTGGCTTGCACGGCAGGGCTAGAGGAGGTGTATATCGGCACACGTGAACCAGCACGGGACTCACGAGGCCCTACCTCAAGGCGGGTTGCGCCTGGTCTTGATTGGAGATGCTTGAATTGGTCCTGCGAGATTGTTAGGCAGCCTGCGCCGAATGAGTTTCCTGAGGTTATTGCATGAGAAGGCCAAACACCAACGACCCCAGGAGGTGACGTGAACGGGACCGGCCCACTAGATAGAGCTCAGCCATTGGGTTTATCGATGCTGCAGAGACGGACCCGAGCACAGACGCCGTGCCCAGTCTTCTCATGCAAAGATCCTAAAGAAAAACAATCGGCGCGCGGTTCTCGTGGCCACGGGGGCACCTGGTCGCGTGCCCTCACTCATCCACCCGCAATTAGCTCATGCGAGAACAAGGCACCAAGAGCCATGGGAGGTGACATACACGGGAACTAGCCCGTGAGCCAGAGCTCAGCTACTTGGGTTTAGCGACGCCGTGCCAGTCCTTAATCTTGAGGTGGTCGTGGGAGGGCTTGCAAGGGCGTGAGACGTTCTTAGCATCGAAGCGCCGGTCAGGCAGTCAATAATTCAAAAGTAGCTTGCAAAGGATTGTAACTCGCTCTGATAAATGCGGAAGGGATACATGCCATAGGGACGGACCCACACGGCATGGGGATGATGCAGCCCAAGGGGCGCCCCCAAACTGAACGAACTAGAGAGACGTCACCTGGTACCGTTGCTAAAGACGTGTTGAAGTAGCTGTCAGTGTCAAAACCGGCGGATCTCAGGTGGGGGTCCCGATCTGTGCGTCTAAGGCTAATGGTAACAAGAGGCAAGGGACACGATGTTTTACCCAGGTTCGGGCCCTCTCGATGGAGGTAAAACCCTACTTCCTGCTTGATTGATATTGATGATATGGGTATTACAAGAGTTGATCTACCACGAGATCGTAGAGGCTAAACCCTAGAAGCTAGCCTATGATGATTATGATTGTGATTGTGTCTCTAAGGACTAAACCCTCTGGTTTATATAGACACTGGAGGGGGCTAGGGTTTACACAGAGTCGGTTACAAAGAAGGAAATTTATCATCCGGATTGCCAAGCTTGTCTTCCACGCAAATGAGAGTCCCATCCGGACACAGGACGAAATCTTGAGTCTTGTATCTTCATGCTACAATAGTCTGGACAAAGTGTATAGTCCGGCTATCCGGATACCCCCTAATCCAGGACTCCCTCAGTAGCCCCTGAACCAGGCTTCAATGACGATGCGTCCGGCGCGTAGATTGTCTTCGGCATTGCAAGGCGGGTTCCATCTCCAAATATTCCGAAGCAGATTTACGAATCGTGTGCAGCTTTGCGAGATAATTTCCGCACGCCTCCATAGAGAGCATAGTACTTCATAAATCTGATCTGCTGGTAATGTTTGCACCGTGTGCTCTTACATCATAGTCTGGTCCAACACGAACCAGTTTTTCTTGGCCTGCCTCGATACACGTTGCGAGGCGGTTTTATTGGTACGCCCTGGCAAAGCAGAGATCGTGTTCCCCTTATCGCGGGATCTTCCACCGATACTGGTGTGCGCCACCGCAAGACGACTGTTGGTATGACTCCGTGTTTTTAGGTAAGTCTCTAGCGGTTAGGCTGAGGACGCTTGATATTCACCCCTTTATAGATGGGCCGAGGCCTATCCCTCTTTTCTACCACGCTTGCGCCTTTTCGCATCTCGAGTTCCAACACCCGTAGCCCAAGCTTAAGCCCTCCGGATCTTCAATCATGTCCGAACCCAACCCTCAAGGTTGGTGGGTGGCTTCCTCCGTCTCAGAGGAGGATATCGCGAAGCTTAGGGAGGTCGGATACCTGACCGCCGACATTCGGCACAGGCTCCCTGCTCCAGGGCAGATCATCCCTACTCCCGAGGCCAATGAGAGCGTCGCATTTGTCTCTCACTTCCTCCACAGCTCAGGCCTTACTCTTGATCCCTTCGTGAGAAGGGTCATGTTCTACTACGGACTAGATTTTCACGATCTAGCTCTGGACGCCATTCTTCATATCCCGTTGTTCATTGTTGTGTGCGAAGCTTTTCTCCACATCACCCCGCACTTCGGCTTATGGCTCAAGACCTTCAATGTGAAGCCGAAGATGATTGAGGGGCGACACGCGGAGTGCGGAGGTGCTGTAATAAGAAGGAACGCCGATGCCCCATGGCCAGAGGGCTCCTTCCCGGAGGTGTCCGATCTATGGCAGCGGAGGTGGTTTTACATCACGGCTCCCAGAGGCACAAAGTGGGTGGCTGCCCCCTACTTCCGTTCGGGCCCTCCGCCTCAACTGGCGTCATGGGCCAGTGTAGGATGGGATTGGGGCCCGCTAACGATGTACCGACCTTGCAGAGCCGCATCCGGGAGCTTCTCAAGAGGGACATTAGCCTTATCAGCACAATTCATGTAATGCTAGTCCGACGGATGTTGTCGTGCAAACGCCGGCCTCTCCGAATGTGGGAGTTCAATCCGGAAGGTCCGCGGACTATTCTGCACTTCTTCGGCGTGACGCTCGAAGGGATATGTAAATTATTCTTCGGACCACAAGTATAGTGTCCTGACACCATCGAGGATGCGGGCCTGAGCTGCAATCGCCCAGATACCCAAGTAAGCAACCCAAAAACCGAACACTTTGTTTATTTTTATCATTACATTATTCTGAAAATCCTCCCTGACTAGGAATGGCTTAGCAAGGCGGAGAGAATCAGGTGTCCGGCGCCACTTCCCGAAGGCTTGCCTAGTCCCACCATAGCCAAGATGCTTGGTCGTGTGCTAAGCAAAGTGCCCTCGGGGAAAGACGAAGGGAAGAACAGAGAAGCGGAACTTCACACACTGCACATCTGAACCGGGGCAATTGCTTCCTCCCCTAAGGAGGATAGCCGGTGAGGGGGATCTAAGGCCTCCTCCCCTCGCGGGAAGAAGAGGGCCGCCTCCGAAGACTTGGAGACGGAGGTGGCAAGACAAGGGAAGAAAGCTTCACCAGGGGGCTCTGCCCCGAAGGGCGTCCTCACCGCGCCATGCCCGCCAACAGGCCAGCCCTCAGCCGAGCTGTAAGTTAATCGTAAATATGAAGGTACTGCTTCCTTCTTCGGGAACAATAATCAGGATTCATTATTCGCAGTCCGGCTAGCAGCTCTTCTCGACAGAGTTCTTCTTCGGGGGATCTCCTTCTAGAGATGATGGAGAGTGAGACCCCACCAACCTCTCCGCCTCATGGGGCGGGCGACCCCGAGGTGTCGTCACGGAGGAGTCCCGATCTGCCAAAGCCAGAAGCTAATACTTCTGCTGCCCTAAGCCCGGAGCGTTCGGCTCCCACGGGGGGCGATAGGAAGAGTCCGGCACAATTCGGCGTTCGGCCGGACACACTGACGGGCCTTCTGGAGCGAGCTTCTCTCTCGGAGGAGCACCGTTCATTAATGAGCATGGTGCTCGAGAAGATTTCATCCGCCACAAGCGGGTTGAATGAGGCCTTTACGAGCTTGCTCGGAGGCTTTGAGGTATGTAATGAAAATACATAATTTTTGACTATGATGCATGCGCTAGGTGTGCTCCATATGGATAGTAGCCCCTAAGACTCTGGTTGCCAACCCTAGGCGGCAAACGGAGGATCACATTTTTAGGTAATGATCGCGCTGTATTTATGCGCAGGTGTCTAAGGATCCGGCAGTCGACCGGTCCGTTGAAGTTGCCGAACTGAGGAGGCAGATTGGAGTTATTGATGCCGACATCACACTTGTGAACAAGCGGCTTAACGAGTCACAAGGTATGTGCTCTGCGTTCCTTATTTTTTATAGGAAAAATTGAGAGGAGCATAATATTAATGTGATATGCTTGGACTGCAGACGGTGTTGCTGCCATGGAAGTCCTGAGCGGGGAACTTGCCCTGGCCAAGGAACAAGCCCGGGCTACCAATGCGGCTGCCCTGAAGGCGACCGAAGAGTTGAGAGCCGAATAGGCTGCTCATCGCCGAAGCGAAGACAAGATAGCCGAGATGGCTGTTGAGCTAAAAAATGTCGCCGACCGGTATGATCTCCTTGAAAAAGATAATCAGTCTAATTCGGCTGACCTGAAGAAGGCACTTGATGTGTCCAAGGAGACGCGGTCTGAAATCAGGGATGCGTGGGAGGAGCTTCGACAGGCCGGAGAAATTGCGACTGGAAACCCTTATTTACTGCGGATGAAGTTTTTAGATCCGAAGTATGCTCCCCTGGATCGATGCTGGAGCCCTGCAGACACGTATGCGGACTTGACGAAGAGTACGGCTGATGCGGCCAAGTTTTTCAAGGATCAAAATGATAAAGAAGTGGAGAAGCTGTTCTGGTCGCTATTCAGTGCTCCCACGCACCCATTGCCGTTGAGTGAGAAGATGGCTGCTGTGGCTGAGCTTCATAGGCTGTCCGGTCTTGTAATGCGCTCTGTAATAGAGCATCTATGGCTGAAGGGGCCTAAGCTGGACAGTTATTTTGGTTTAGTGCAACAACTCCTTGGTGCCGTATCGCAAATCGATGCCATGAAGAGGTCGGCGTGCATAGAGGGTGCACGGATGGCTCTTGCCCGCGTTAAAGCATATTAGACAGATATGGAGGCCACCATCGTTGCGACACAGAATCCAGCGAGAGGCTAGGATCCGGCCGAGCACTACTTGGAGCAAGTAACGGAAGGTGCTCGCTTAGTAGAGGCTCAGTGCTCGAAGAGTGTCATGTTTGAGTGACAAATCGTTTCATTGTAAAAACAATGTTATTTTAATTATTAAGGCTATGTTTATACTTTTTGCCCGAAAGTGTTATTGTGCCTCCTATGCGGCCGTTTTATGTATAAATGTAATCTGAAAGTTAGCAATCATTGGCTTTAGCCCCCACGCATACAATGCGGGGGTGTTCGCGAAAATATGCATAATCACACTTGATCCAACGTCTTGGTCCATTAAGGAGGTGATCGCATGTCGAACTAGGCAACCGGACTATATAGCTTTAACACTTTCACTCAGCCATAGGGGTTTGACGTTGGGGCTACTACATAGCCCCTGGTACCTTCGCGTGCATCTGAATACGGGCGCGTTTGTACATGACCAGGAAGCGGTCCTTCGTTAATGCGGAGGAATCCTAAAGATTCCGATAAGTCTTCAAGTGGTTGAACAGTCTCTCGGATGACAATCAGTTTTCGTCTTTCTCTTCTAAGGTGCTCATCTGGAATAACCAGGGCACAACCGCAGTAGTTCTCCTTTGGCCGCCTTAGCCGATAAGAACGGAATGTAAGGCGCAAACCCAGGAGTCGGGCAAACCCGACATTTGACCAAAGACATGATTCGGAGCTGATGCATATAAGGCCAAACTCGCGATGCCGAACACTCCCGGAGGTATTCATACTTTGTAACATATACTGGGCCGAGTAACGCCCTTTATTATGAACCCTGTATTTCCGGGTACGTGCATTAGTCTGTCGTGGCGAAATGCCAGTAACGGCAATATCCTTTGTGGGTGTAGTACGCATGGGATGTGTAAGCAACAAGAGACAATAAAAAAGGTTTACACAGGGGCTTAATCTAAAGAGAAACCTTCGAGCGGGGCCCTGCTGCACATCTGCAACTTTGTCTCTGTTGTGCCATATCCTGGAAGGGTATCGCACGAATGGTGTCTGTAAAAAGAAAGACTCATGTAGAAGAGTATGACGTAAGCGTGCGATGAATAGTGAAAGTGTAAGACATTGGCCTGTTCATAAGGTCAAGCCAATAGTGGGGCTTTATTAAATATCCATAGCCCCTGGTGTCCTCTATGGGATTACATGTATGGCAGCTAGATCAGGTTTATCTGGACTGTCGGACTTGTCTAACTGTGTCCGTGCTCTTAACGACCGATCGTGCATTCATGTATTAGAGGCCGCTTAGAGTCCAGCTGCTAGAGCCGTCTCATACTCTTCGGCGCGTAGAGAACGATATGTTCTTCTGTTAACGGTGATGACGCCACGTGGACCGGGCATCTTGAGTTTAAGGTAGGCATAGTGCGGTACTGCGTTGAAGTGGGCGAAGGCCATTCTCCCGAGCAATGCGTGATAACCACTTTGGAGGGGGGCGATGGTGAAGAGTAGTTCTTCGCTTCTGAAGTTGCCTGGGGAGCCAAATATTACCTCTAGTACAAGGGTGCCCCTGCAGCGGGCTGCGACGGCTGGTATCACCCCTTCAAAGGTGGTGTTATTTTGGCTTATTCTGGATGGGTCTATCCTCATGCTGCGGACAGTGTCCTGGTATATTAGTTTAAGACTACTGCCACCGTCCATGAGGACGCGAGTGAGATGGTATCCTTCAATTATTGGGTCGAGCACCAAGGCAGTTGATCCTCCGTGCCGCATACTAGTCGGGTGGCCCCTGTGATCTAAGGTGATCGGGCAGGCCGACCAATGGTTAAGTTTGGGGGCGATGGGCTCTATAGCGTATGCGTCACTGAGCGTGCGTTCGTGCCTTCTTCTGGGTATGTGAGTCGCGCGGATCATGTTTACTGTTTTTACCTCTGGTGGGAATTGCTTCTGTCCCCCGGTGTTCGGCTGGCGAGGCTCATCCTCGTCTTCACCTGGTGTTTCCCTTCCCTTGTGTTCGACATTTCATTTGCCGGCCTCCTTAAAGACCCAGCATTCTCTATGAGTGTGGTTCGCAGGTTTCTCGGGGGTGCCATGAATTTGGAACAACCTTTCCAGGACTTTGTTTAGGCCGAATTGTCCTTCTTTGCTGCCTTTAAATGGCTTCTTTTGTTCACAGGCTCGTGTCACACCCTGATTTTCATGCCACTACACTTAAGCTAACAATCATGATAAAATGTGGTTTGACAAAAACTTTTGAGTGTTTTGGACCTTGCCTTGATTGGTTTTTGTCTGCTGTTTGCAAGTGCTCTAAAACTCAAATAAATCCTCCAACTCCTATACTTCATCTCCTTGCTCCAAACTCTTGAACCAATGATCATGCCATGTGTATAGGACATAAAAATAATTTCTTACAAAAATAATTTGGCCAAGTAGTATTTTTAAAAATTAGTTTTCCAAAACCCCCTGAATTGAGGTTTGCACTGCAAGTACTTAATTAAGGGCAGTAAAAATCTATCTAAAAATATATTTGACTCCTATTAGATATAGGATACCCAGAAACCACAAAAATATAATTTTAAAAGTTATTTACCTAGTTTACTTAAAGGCTTTTCCTTTAGGCCCGAAATGGTCTTTAATAGGTTAAAATTATTTTTATTCTTTAAAAATATTTGGTAAAACCTAGGGAAACTCAGTGGACATATATTGTCCATATATAAGAGTTTAAAACACATGGCCATGTTCAAAATGTTGGTCAAATCCCTCAAAAACCCTTTCTGGATATTTCAAGCTTTTGAAATATTTACAAAGGAAATATTCTCCAAAAATTCCCAGAAAATTCTAGCATGTCACATATGTCATGTTTGATGATCTTGACAAGTATCATGTCATGGAGAATAGTATGACCCCATGAAATCTCCTCAAAACCATTTCTGTCCATTTTGAAGTTTGAGCAACTTTACATTGCCAAACATGTCCAAATGTTCTAAAACCTTGTGAACATGCTTATATGGTCTAATAATTCATCTATACCAAATGGCACAAGTTGGAGAAAATGTTATCTTGATCAAAGTGCCCCAAAACCCTTCCTGTCCAAAACCAAATTTGAACAACTCTACATTGGCAACTTTCTCCTTTTGATCTCAACTTTTGTGGACATGTTAAGAAGAACAGATTTGCATGACTAAATCTTGGAAAGTCCATTTCTGCTGATTTCTAGGGTTTACAAAAGTTGCATTGGCAACTTTGCTCAAATGAACTCAATCTTGGTGGAACCTCTTATTTTCTCAGTCCATTTGACCCTGTCAATCCTCATGACAAGAGGAGTTCATCTTCTTGCCCAAACCAGCAACAAACACCTACTGGCAGAAATTTAAAATGCATGTTTTGGCCATTTCCACTAATCTCCATGAGCTAAGCTTTCTCCCACAACATCATCTGGTCTTCCTCTAACCCCTGCATCTTTCCATGCCCGAGAAGCCATGATGGTGGGGGTGAAAAGCTCTTTTTCCCTCTCTGGACAGCACCATTTCTGTCTCTCTCTCAACCTCCCCCCTCATTCCAGTGGATCCCCAGGGCATCCAATGCCATTGTCACATTGTTTACTCCCCCTGCAGCTTCCAGACACAAGTGGGCGCGTGAGGACGCGAGAAAAAGCCGCGAGTGCCGGCCATTTGCGCGCTCTGGAGCACGTCAGCGTGCTCCCCACCATTGACGCCACGTCCCCCTACCACCTCGAGCCTCCCCCTTGCACCAATCGAGGTGCCTCGACGTCCGCAACACGCCACCAGGCTGGCCCCCTCCTTCCCCTCTCTGTCCTGCCTATGCCGCGCGTGCCCAAAGCCACCCGAGCCCGCCAATGCGTGTGCGAGCTCGTGTCTCCACCTGGAGCTCGCCCCGCTCCCTCTCTCCCTTCCCGGCACCCTACACCACCCCCACGATCACCGAAGACAACCCCTCGCTCTCTCCCCTGGCCGCCCGAGCCGTTGCCACGGTGAGCCACGGGACGGCTATTTAAGGCCACCCCCGAGCCCCCTCTCTACTCCTTTGGCCCTCTCTCCCTCCCGTGCATCCCCTGGACCAACCCACTTCCCTTCTCGCGCCCTCCAACCACACCCATGGCCGGAGCCATGTCGTCGGCCTCTGCCAAAATTCGCATCCACCACCACTCTCCCTCCCCTCTGGGCTGCACCAGAGCATCTCCAGCACCACCGCGGGCCCTCCCGCTCTTCTCCCTCTCCTCCCCGTGGTCGTGCCGTCGCGTTCCATCGTCACCGTCAGCCTCGTCCGCCGCGGCCGACGCCCTGCTAAACCCGGTGCCCCTGGGCGACCGTGCCACCCATGGTTGGACGCGTCCGGGCCCCCTGAGCACGCCGGTGGCCGGATCACCAGAAACGGTGGCCGGTAGTGCCGGCAGTTGCCGTCAACGTCCCTCTGCCTCGCCTCCCCTGCTTCGGGCGGGAGGTTGAGGACGACGCCGCGTCAGCACGCCGGCCCCGCCTGTCGGCGGCAGCGGCAAACCGAGCCGGTCCCGCAGGTCGGGTTAAGTGGAGGCGGGACCAGGGAAGCCGCCTGCCCCGCAGGGACGCGTACTTGGCCAGTGCGCCTTCGGCGTGGCCCTTCTTAGCCGCATGGCCGTGCAGCTGGGCCGGCCCAGTGCGTTGCGGTGCTAAACTGAGCCCTGCGCACAGTTTAGGTATAACACAAAAAAATTTCCTTTTCTTTTCTAGTGAACTTCAAAAATCCATAAACTATTCAAATTAACTCCAAATCTGATGATTCAAATTTCTAATAACTCCATAAATCTTGATCTACTAGTTGGTGCAATATGCACATTTTTCCAAAGACATTTTCTTCGCAAACATTTATCAAATCTTGTTTTTCCATTTCTGTACTGAACTTTAGGAAATCACAAAGAGCCCATATTTGATCCAAATTCCATGGTTCAAACTCCTAGATGTCTATAAGTTCAAAACTTAGTTTTTGAACATTTTTACTAATACTTTCTGTATCACCTCAAATAATGTTCTATTTCTTCATGCATAGCCAACTTTGCAAAATCATAGGATATTCATTTGAACTCCAAATCCAGAGAAACCAACTCCTAGGTGCTTCTAAAATCATGCTTTGTCAAATGGGTGCCTCTGCTCATTTTTGAAAATAATGTTTCTGTATACTTCCTGCAAATCCATTAATCCCTTGACTCCATCATATTGAAATGTTCAGAGATGTCCATTGATCAAATCCCAATGAAACCACTTTGGTCATCCCTCATATGACCAGAGGTATCCTAGAAAAGTCCAACTCACATTTTTTAGAGCACTTTTATTTTCTGCCTTGTAGTGTTGCTTATTATGGTTGCTTTCAACGATAGTTGACGAAGTAGACGAAATGCTCGGAGTTGGACCCGAGATATTTGAAGACCTCGAAGACTTTGTTAAAACAGGCAAGCAGCCCTTTGATCATGTCTATGAAACCCTTTTTATGCATGTCATATAGCACCATATTGTTGTGGCAACGAAATCATGATGAGGTGGTAGCACTTTGATGGTTTGCCACCGTACTTCCTCGTTGATACTTGCATTGTGCATGACCCTACCTTCTTATGAGGGTTATGACGGTGGGAGTAGATAGGATGCTAAAATAGTGCTACGCAAAAAGGGACGGGAATATGCATGGTGATGGAGACAAAGTATTTTCAAAAGACTTTTTTTTGAAAACCCCGTCGGGTGCCACTTATTCCCGAGGGAGATGATGAGTTGGGTAGCCACTTGATGACGAAGTGGTGTGCCGAGGCAAGTGTGTGTTGTTTTCAAAACGGATTGGTTTATGTTGCGACCGTTATTCCAACCTTACATGCGCAACCACTCTACCCTTATATGGGAAAGGGCATTATTGATTACCTAAGCCGATACTAGCTTGGAGCCCACATTACTAGTGACGGGGGAGAGTTGGTGCTCTCTCTTGGGACGGGGTCATGCCAGGTAGGGCGGCCATGACTGTTTTCACAGGGCACCGGATACACCGATGTGTCCCCTCTCGGATGTTACGATCTCGAGTGAGTCTCGTATGATGTACATCGTGAGGATAGGGAGCAACGAGTGGACTCCTTGTTAGTGTCGTCTAGGGAAAGGTAGTGATCGGGTGCTTACCCCGGGTACTTGAGGTATCGCGGGTCGTGGATGACACGGAAGTTCCCCGGATCTTGTGGGTAAAGTGTGCAACCTCTGTAGAGTGTAAAACAATTCGAATAGCCTTGTCCACGGTCAAGGACAGTTGGGTAACCGCTCTTGGGCTACGTCCACATGTTTACAAACCGTGTGTGTGTGTTGATAAAATGACTTGGGTCAAGTCAAGGGACTTGACATGATTGAGTTGGGTTGGTGCCCACTCTATTTTTGTTGATATCTATAACCTGCCCTCATGGTTACTTGAATTCTCTTGATGCATGTCTTACAAGTTGTTGAACATGTCATTGCACTCAAAACTAGCTTTCTGCAAAAATTTACCTATATCATGTATTGTTACATCTTTAACCAAAACATGGCTTGCTTGCGAGTACATTCAAAGTACTCATTGGCTTGCCACTGGTTATTTTATTGTCCAGGCATGAAAGAACAGGATATGATGAAGAATACTTCGGCAACGAACATGCGAGCTAGGACGCTTCCCAGTCAGAATGCCTATAGGGTTAAGGCAGATGACATGGGTCCAAGTTATCGACAAAGATTTCCGCTGCGATGATATACTCAAGACTTGACCATAATGGTCCTACTTGTGTAAAACGGTATGTATTGATGTAAGACTCTTGTTATTCAACATCTCTGTGTTCAGTGAGCATTGATCTCTGGGATCACTGTACACGTGCATTTGGTGATCTCGACTTATGAGTCGGGGTCCCCACAGAGCTGGTATCAGAGCCATCGTGACTGTAGGAAGCCTTAGTTAGCATGGTGGTTAGTTAGGGTAAAATTATTTCCAAAACTACTACTAGTTTTCAAAACTATTTGTACTTCTCTTCCCTTCTCAGATTTTCGAAAACTAAGGTATACTTTCCTTATTGATCTCTTCCCCTTCAAAACCTTTGGTCGCCAGAACCCTTATGCCCCTGACCACTGGATTCCTTGTAATCCTCGTCGATAATCTAGAAGGAAGATGCCTTGCCAGACATTCACCCACATCTCCTGAGCACAAGATTGGCGACATCACAACAAGACGATACCAACAAAAGATTCATCCTCGAGGAATGAGGACCTAAAGACCCAGGAGATGGTGACACCCTTGACACTGCCCCAAGATGATGCAACCTTAGCCTACGATGATCAGGGCATAGAATATGCAATATCGTGATATACATCACTAATAGAGTAACCCTGTCACTACTGTTGCTGTATTGGCAACCATCGATGGATGAGAACCTAGCCATTTGGTCCGCCTCACCACAGTGAGCAGGAAAACGGTTCTCCTCATCCCCCGCTCTTGGTGTCGATGTTGTCATCAACGTAACCGACATGATGGACCTCTATTACGCCTTGATAATGTCATTGCATAAAGGATTACCTACCTGGTACCATCGACGGCTTAGAAGACAAAAAGGGATCGTCGTTGTTAAGAAGACAATAGAAGACCAAGTCAATGCCAGTTATGAGGAGCCACGTTAACCCCATCTCTTCGACAGGCGAGAAGTTGTTGAAGAATCTTCAGGCTCAACCCGGATTGTTTCATCGAACAACTACAAGAGATGTAGCAACACCTGAGGAAAACTCAGAAGACTGCATGAGGCACAAGGCACGACTACTGAGTCCGAGAACCCCTAGGGTAGGATGAGTCGTGTACCCCCTATGCGCAGTCGAGTCCGTATGATAGTTCGAATAGAACCATGATTGTGTTTTTATGTATTTGTGTTTTGATATAGGTCGCACTTTTGCCCTAGGCGACAAGTACGCAACTATATCACCTGCCTTATTTTGTTGCTTGTGTTTGGCCCTTTTTGGCACTTGCACTATAGAACCCCCTTTAGGCATTCCCCTCCTCTATGCTACTTTTCCCTCTCATCTCTCTCCTCAACTGAAGACAAGAAAGACAATATGCACCAAGGATTCCACCTCGGCGACCAACAAGCACTGAAGACTTTTGCTACAACCTCGTCGACCAAGTACAACCCCGTATGTTTACACCTCAAGACTAGAACCCTATCCCTAGACCCTATAGGACTTCACGAGATACCCCATCTCGAATCCTTAACCATGAGCTTAACCTACGGAATCACAAGAGAACAAGTTAAGCTACAGTAAGCCTTGCTTATCATTGTGTTCATTATGGGACTAATGGGCATAGTGAACGAGCACATTATCTTCCTAAGATAGCACCAAAACTGACGATGCCATAGGGAGGACCAATCTGAGGATATAGGAATAGAGGACAAATGACTTGATGAGTTTATATCAATGACTTTGAGGAATTATCTGAGACTCTTTGGTGGATTATAAGGCTACCATGTTGGTAGATGAACTTGGTGGGATCATGATTACAGAGTAGCATAGCTTTCATTACCCCGGAGTAAATTGGATTTATAGGACAATTATGATCGCAAGCTGAACTCCTGGAAGTGCAAGGATTTGACTTGATCAGATGATATTGATAGGAGACAGTTGATATTACGTAAATGACTTGGGGGAACATGTAGGAATTCTCGTTGGACAAGAGATTTGGATTTAAGTAGGTGGTTGTAGTTGAATATAGATGCTGAGTATGTATAGATGGTTCGGAGTAAATTGGATTTAGACTCATGATCTCGATCATGATACCATGTTTCTCGGTGGACGATAAACAAGGAGATTGGACTAATTGTCGGAGTTTATTTAGGGTTCTATATAAGCTTGACCTTGAGTGTACTTGACCATGATAATGGAAATTGGTGGACTGACTATAGTAAGGTAGCCTTCCCAGTATTTGTGGATTATAGGATATTAGAAGATCGTGTGGAACACCATAGAGATTGGATTTGAAGAACTGCTGGATCATGTAATGATTGGTGTAGTTAATGGGTTGTTGGAGTTGATTCGTAGGAAGGAAACAAGATTTTGGAGTGGCATACGACGTGTTTCCTTAGGATAGAGGTGCTTTATCTTAGACCTTGGAAGAATAGGATGAGCACTTGGATTGTCACGTTCAAGCTTAGCAACTTATATGTTCTACCCATGGATTTTTAGGGGTAGACATACATATGAGTTTGGGGATTGTAGACATATATGGTTTTCTTAGACCTCCTCTCGGGAGCCATGAGGATATGAATAACATGAGTGATGATTGGAGTTGACCTATACGAGATGATTATTTTGGTAATATGATGTGAAGACTAGGTAGAACTATTGGCATCTTAGAAACTGTGCTTAAGGATAAGATGATAAACGTTCACTCGCACACTAGAATCCTTGAAACCCTTAAGCCCTACCAAGCTACAACATGGTCGGATCAGGACCTTAGGGCCTTGACACTAGGTCTAGAACCACCTTGGCCCACACTCAACAAGAGCACCATTAATTCCCCAGCCTACTTTATGTACTCCGTGAACAAAGTCTTCATGGAGTGCTTAGACAAGATAGTTTTCATCATCATTTGGTGACCTACTTGTCCACCTGAAGACGGAAGAAGAGCCGTTCAGCAATCCCAGGAACATTTGAAGACCGCCATGCCAAGGAGGAAGAACTACCACCATCATCAAGGAGTAAACATCCGCGTCGAAGACCAAGTGTATCTGCAAGCCACTTCTCTCTAAGGATCCAAGTATTTCCATGACAAGGAGACCCACACCAAGATTCATCGGCCCCCTTCGAGATCACTCCAAGATTTAACAACCCCCTCTGAGATCACTACAAGACAAAGAGAAGACAGTTACCAGCTGGAGTTGTCACCTGAGTTACCTGATGTGCACAACGCTTTCCATGCATCACAACCCCGGAAGTGTTTCCAACTTCCTAGCTAGCCCGAGCACTAATAAGGACATTGACCACCGAGCCATCGACCCCTAGCCCAATCTAACCTACCGCGAGCTACCCATTAGCAACCTGGATCAAGAAGAGCGTCATACATGAAGCTACAACACCAGGTCCTTCAAGATTCAATGGAGCACCACTCAGAAGCAGAGGCAGTATGAGGACGTGAAGACTACCCCAAATCCAAGTTTCCATACTCCTTTCCGCGCCTAGTCTGGGAATCTCGGGGATGAGATTCTTGTAAGGGAGGTAGGTCTGTCACACCCTGATTTTCATGCCACTACACTTAAGCTAACAATCATGATAAAATGTGGTTTGACAAAAACTTTTGAGTGTTTTGGACCTTGCCTTGATTGGTTTTTGTCTGCTGTTTGCAAGTGCCCTAAAAATCAAATAAATCCTCCAACTCCTATACTTCATCTCCTTGCTCCAAACTCTTGAACCAATGATCATGCCATGTGTATAGGACATAAAAATAATTTCTTACAAAAATAATTTGGCCAAGTAGTATTTTTAAAAATTAGTTTTCCAAAACCCCCTGAATTGAGGTTTGCACTGCAAGTACTTAATTAAGGGCAGTAAAAATCTTTCTAAAAATATATTTGACTCCTATTAGATATAGGATACCCAGAAACCACAAAAATATAATTTTAAAAGTTATTTACCTAGTTTATTTAAAGCTTTTTCTTTAGGCCAGAAATGGTCTTTAATAGGTAAAAATTATTTTATGCTTTAAAAATATTTGGTAAAAACCTAGGGAAACTCAGTGGACATATATTGTCCATATATAAGAGTTTCAACACATGGTCATGTTCAAAATATTGGTCAAATCCCTCAAAAACCCTTTCTGGATATTTCAAGCTTTTGAAATATTTACAAAGGAAATATTCTCCAAAAATTCCAAGAAAATTCTAGCATGTCACATATGTCATGTTTGATGATCTTGACAAGTATCATGTCATGGAGAATAGTATGACCCCATGAAATCTCCTCAAAACCATTTCTGTCCATTTTGAAGTTTGAGCAACTTTACATTGCCAAACATGTCCAAATGTTCTAAAACCTTGTGAACATGCTTATATGGTCTAATAATTCATCTATACCAAATGGCACAAGTTGGAGAAAATGTTATCTTGATCAAAGTGCCCCAAAACCCTTCCTGTCCAGAACCAAATTTGAACAACTCTACATTGGCAACTTTCTCCTTTTGATCTCAACTTTTGTGGACATGTTAAGAACCTCAAATGATGACACTAAACAAAGTGGAGCATCAAGGAGAACAGATTTGCATGACTAAATCTTGGAAAGTCCATTTTTGCTGATTTCTAGGGTTTACAAAAGTTGCATTGGCAACTTTGCTCAAATGAACTCAATCTTGGTGGAACCTCTTATTTTCTCAGTCCATTTGACCCTGTAAATCCTCATGACATGAGGAGTTCATCTTCTTGCCCGAACCAGCAACAAACACCTTCTGGCAGAAATTTAAAATGCATGTTTTGGCCATTTCCACTAATCTCCATGAGCTAATCTTTCTCCCAGAGCATCATCTGGTCCTCCTCTAGCCCCTGCATCTTTCCCTGCCCGAGGAGCCATGATGGTGGGGGTGAAAAGCTCTTTTTCCCTCTCTGGACAGCACCATTTCTCTCTCTGTCAACCTCCCTCCTCACTCCAGTGGATCCCCAAGGCATCCAATGCCTGTCACATTGTTTACTCCCCCCTGCCGCTTCCGGACACAAGTGGGCGCGTGAGGACGTGAGAAAAAGCCGCGAGTGCCGGCCATTTGCGCGCTCTGGAGCACATCAGCGTGCTCCCCACCGTTGACGCCGCGTCCCCCGACCACCTCGAGCATCCCCCTTGCACCAGTCGAGGTGCCTCGACGTCCGCAACACGCCACCAGGCTGGCCCCCTCCTTCCCCTCTCTGTCCTGCCCGTGCCGCGCGTGCCCAGAGCCGCCCGAGCCCACCAATGCGTGTGCGAGCTCGTGTCTCCACCCGGAGCTCGCCCCGCTCCCTCTCTCCCTTCCCGGCGCCCTACACCACCCCCACGAGCACCAAAGACAACCCCTCGCTCTCTCCCCTGGACGCTCGAGCCGTTGCCATGGCCCCTGTGCGCCGCATCCACGGTGAGCCACGGGACGGCTATTTAAGGCCACCCCTGAGCCCCCTCTCTACTCCTTTGGCCCTCTCTCCCTCCCGTGCATCCCCTGGACCAACCCACTCCCCTCCTCGCGTCCTCCAACCACCCCCATGGCCGGAGCCATGCCGTCGGCCTCTGCCAAAATTCGCATCCACCACCACTCTCCCTCCCCTCTGGGCTGCACCAAAGCATCTCCAGCACCACCGCGGGCCCTCCCGCTCTTCTCCCTCTCCTCCCCGTGGTCGTGCTGTCGAGTTCCATCGTCACTGTCAGCCTCATCCGCTGCGGCCGACGCCCTGCTCAACCCAGTGCCCCTGGGCGACCGTGCCACCCACGGTTGGACGCGTTCGGCCCACCTGAGCACGCCGGTGCCCGGATCACCGGAACGGTGGCCGGTAGCGCCGGCAGTTGCCATCGACATCCCTCTGCCTCGCCTCCCCTGCTTCGGGAGGGAGGTTGAGGACGACGCCGCATCAGCACGCCGGCCCCACCAGTCGGCGGCACGGCAACCGAGCCGGCCCCGCAGGTCGGGTTAAGTGGAGGCGGGACCAAGGAATCTGCCTGCCCCGCAGGGACGCGTACTTGGCCAGCGCACCTTCGGCGTGGCCCTTCTTAGCCGTGTGGTCGTGCAGGTGGGCCGGCCCAGTGCGCTGCGGTGCTAAACTGCGCCCTGCGCATAGTTTAGGTATAACACAAATCTTTTTCTTTTTCTTTTCCAGTGAATTTCAAAATTCCATAAACTATTCAAATTAACTCCAAATCTGATGATTCCAATTTCTAATAACTCCATAAATCATGATCTACTAGTTGGTGCAATATGCACATTTTTCCAGAGACATTTTCTTCGCAAACATTTATCAAATCTTGTTTTTCCGTTTCTGTATTGAACTTTAGGAAATCACAGAGAGCCCATTTTTCATCCAAATTCCATAGTTCAAACTCCTAGATGTCTATAAGTTCAAAACTTAGTTTTTGAACATTTTTACTAATACTTTCTGTATCACCTCAAATAATGGTCTATTTCTTCATGCATAACCAACTTTGCAAAATCATAGGATATTCATTTGAACTCCAAATCCAGAGAAACCAACTCCTAGGTGCTTCTAAAATCATGCTTTGTCAAATGGGTGCCTCTGCTCATTTTTCAAAATAATATTTCTGTACACTTCTTGCAAATCCATTAATCCCTTGACTCCATCATATTGAAATGTTCAGAGATGTCCATTGATCAAATCCCAATGAAACCACTTTGGTCATCCCTCATATGACCAGAGGTATCCTAGAAAAGTCCAACTCACATTTTTTAGAGCACTTGTATTTTCTGCCTTGTTTTGTTGCTTATTATGGTTGCTTTCAACGATAGTTGACGAAGTAGACAAAATGCTCGGAGTTGGACCAGAGATATTTGAAGACCTCGAAGACTTTGTTAAAATAGGCAAGCAGCCCTTTGACCATGTCTATGAAACCCTTTTTATGCATGTCATATAGCACCATATTGTTGTGGCAACGGAATCATGATGAGGTGGTATCCACTTTGATGGTTTGCCACCGTACTTCCTCGTTGATACTTGCATTGTGCATGACCCTACCTTCTTATGAGGGTTATGACAGTGGGAGTAGATAGGATGATAAAATAGTGCTACGCAAAAAGGGACGGGAATATGCATGGTGATGGAGACAAAGTATTTTTCAAAAGACGTTTTTTTGAAAACCCCGTCAGGTGCCACTATGCCCGAGGGAGATGATGAGTTGGGTAGCCACTTGATGACGAAGTGGTGTACCGAGGCAAGTGTGTGTTGTTTTCAAAACGGATTGGTTTAAGTTGCGACCGTTATTCCAACCTTACATGCGCAACCACTCTACCCTTATATGGGAAAGGGCATTATTGATTAACTAGGCCGATACTAGCTTGGAGCCCACATTACTAGTGACGGGGGAGAGTTGGTGCTCTCTCTCGGGATGGGGTCGTGCCAGGTAGGGCGGCCATGACTGTTTTCACAGGGCACCGGATACACCGTTGTGTCCCCTCTCGGATGTTATGATCTCGAGTGAGTCTCGTATGATGTACATCGTGAGGATAGGGAGCAATGAGTGGACTCCTTGTTAGTGTCATCTAGGGAAAGGTAGTGATCGGGTGCTTACCCCGGGTACTTGAGGTATCGCGGGTCGTGGATGACACGGAAGTTCCTCGGATCTTGTGGGTAAAGTGTGCAACCTCTGCAGAGTGTAAAACTATTAGAATAGCTGTGTCCACGGTCAAGGACAGTTGGGTAACTGCTCTTGGGCTACGTCCACATGTTTACTAACCGTGTGTGTGTGTGTTGATAAAATGACTTGGGTCAAGTCAAGGGACTTGACATGATTGAGTTGGGTTGGTGCCCACTCTATTGATGTTGATATCTGTAACCTGCCCTCATGGTTACTTGAATTCTCTTGATGCATGTCTTACAAGTTGTTGAACATGTCATTGCACTCAAAACTAGCTTTCTGCAAAAATTTACCTATATCATGTATTGTTACATCTTGAACCAAAACATGGGTTGCTTGCGAGTACATTCAAAGTACTCATTGGCTTGCCACTGGTTATTTTATTGGCCAGGCATGAAAGAATAGGATATGATGAAGAATACTTCGGCGACGAACATGCGAGCTAGGACGCTTCCCAGTCAGAATGCCTGTAGGGTTAAGGCAGATGGCATGGTTCAAGTTATCGACAAAGATTTCCGCTGTGATGATATACTCAAGACTTGACCATAATGGTCCTACTTGTGTAAAACGGTATGTATGGATGTAAGACTCTTGTTATTCAGCTTCTATGTGTTCAGTGAGCATTGATCTCTGGGATCACTGTACACATGCATTCGGTGATCTCAACTTATGAGTCGGGGTCCCCACAGGTCGAGAGCCCCTGAATCCGGCGTTGACCGCTGTGTTGTCCGGACTTTCTTCCTTGTTTCGACGTTTGTTTTTATTGCGCCATGGCTTCCCATTGCTATCCCTTATTTCAGATGTACTTGGGTCGTTGGTGCCTCTACGGGCAACCAGCTGTCTTCACCCACGCAAAAGCGGGTCATAAGGCTTGTTAAGGCTGCCATTGTCTTCGGCTTTTCTAGGCCGAGGTGTCTGGCGAGCCACTCGTCCCGGATGTTGTGCTTGAAGGCCGCCAGGGCTTCGGCATCTGGACAATCGACAATTTGATTCTTCTTAGTGAGGAATCTGTTCAAAAGCTTACGGGCGGACTCTCCGGGTGGTTGAATTATGTGACTTAAATCGTCTGCGTCCGGAGGTCGGACATAGGTCCCTTGAAAATTGGCCCTGAAAGCATCCTCGAGTTCCTCCCAACTTCTAGTTGAATTTTTGGGGAGGCTTTTTAACCAGTGTCGAGCTGGTCCCTTCAACTTGAGGGGAAGGTATTTGATGGCGTGGAGGTCGTCCCCATGAGCCATGTGGATATGCAGGATAAAATTCTCAATCCAGACCCCAGGGTCTGTCGTTCCGTCGTATGCCTCTTTATTCACGGGTTTGAAACCCTGTGGAAATTCGTGGTCAAGCACATCTTCGGTGAAGCACAGAGGGTGAGCGGCTCCTCCGTATCTGGACATGTTGTGGCATGCTGTCGACTATTGTTGTGTCCGGTGTTGATTCTGAACTGGTATTCGATCTGTATGATCGTTTTGGTGACCATAATCCATCGCCAGGGTGTGTCCTCTAGATCCGTAGATGGACCTAGTTGCGCCGGCCTTTTTATCCAGTAGCTCGCGTAAATCGTCTGCAGCGTCAGTGGCTGTTTTGTTGTGGTTATGGAGTGGTTTGTCCAGCCGACTGGTCGTATTGTTCTTCGGTGGAACGTCCTCATCGTCGAATTCTGGCAGCAGCTTGCGCTTTGGATAGCTCTTTGTGCGGCGATCGTCACCGTATTTTTCTTCAGTGTCTAGCACTGTATTCCATCTGCGATTGAGCGTTTCCTGGGCAGCCTTAAGCCTTTGCTTTTGCTTCTTTAGACTTCTCGTAGTGGCCATGAGCTTTCTGTGGAGGTCATCTCGTTTCAAACATGTTTTCGGGATGATTAATGCATCGTCGTCCGGGCTTCGCTCCTCTCCCGGGGCGGGTTGATGGGTTCGGCCCTCGGGATCGTTGTGATCGGGCGTCTGCTCCGGGCTGTGTTCGGTGTGACCTGGCTCATCTTGCTCCATCGCTGGGTCCATATGGTCATTGTTGCCTTTGGAGTTATCTGGGGTGTCGATCCTTCGCGCGCTGTTATAGCTGTTTTTACTGTGGCTGAACTTAGAGCGGCGTCTGCGTCGCCGTTTTGGCTTTTGTCCGGGGGTTTTATCCTCCGTTTCATTGCCATCGTCTGCCTTAGACGTGTCCACCATATATATATCATATAATGAGGTGGCAGTCCAGCACGCCGTGGGTGGTGGTTCTGAATCGTCTCTTGTGCCGACGTACATACCGTCGGTGTCATCAGAGTCGAAGTCAAGCGTGTCTGTTACGTCATCGACAGTGGCTATGAAGTGGGTGGTGGGTGGGGAACGAATTACCTCGTCGCCTTCTTCCCCCTTGAGTCGTACATAGTTCTGCCAAGAGTCTCCTGACAGAGAGAGAGACTTTAGTGAGTTCAGCATGCCGCCAAAGGGCGAGTGCTGGAAGATATCCGCAACGGTAAATTCCGTTACCGGAGCCCGGCCAGAATTGGCGGGCTCGGGGGCGCGCGGCCTTGGGGATGAAGTCTGTGTTCGGCTCTTCTGTCGATGAGTGTGCGGCCTCCGGGGCGGGGTCCATCCACCCATCCTCGGAAGACGCAATCTGCCCCGGATTTAGGTCCGGGGCTCCTGCAGGCGCGATATCCCGAGTTTTGTCCGACATCAGGTCTAAGCCGTGCTCATCGTGACTGTTCAGCGCTCCCGACGTAGGCCCGAATCCATCGAAGGTCAAGTCTCCGTGGACATTGGCCATATAGTTCAAGTTTCCGAATCTGACCTGATGGCCAGGGGCGTAGCTGTCGATCTGCTCCAGATGGCCAAGCGAATTGGCCCGCAGTGCGAAGCCGCCGAATACGAGGATCTGTCCGGGGAGAAAAGTCTCACCCTGGACCTTGTTGTTGTTGATGATTGAAGGAGCCATCAAGCCTTGCAGCGACGACACAGAGGAACTCTCAATGAAAGCACCAATGTCGCTGTCAAAACCGGCGGATCTCAGGTAGGGGGTCCCGATCTGTGCGTCTAAGGCTAATGGTAACCGGAGGCAAGGTACACGATGTTTTACCCAGGTTCGGGCCCTCTCGATGGAGGTAAAACCCTAGAAGCTAGCCTATGATGATTATAATTGTGATTGTGTCTCTAAGGACTAAACCCTCCGGTTTATATAGACACTGGAGGGGGCTAGAGTTTACACAGAGTTGGTTACAAAGAAGGAAATCTATCATCCGGATCGCCAAGCTTGTCTTCCACGCAAAGGAGAGTCCCATCCGGACACGGGACAAAGTCTTGAGTCTTGTATCTGCACACTCCAATAGTCCGGACAAAGTGTATAGTTCGGCTGTCCGGATACCCCCCTAATCCAGGACTCCCTCAGTAGCCAAAAACTGCACGCCGCTGGAGCTGTTCCTCACGGGCCGCTCTGGTGCCGAGCCTCGGGAGACTCGGAGGGACCGAGAGGCTCCTGAAGGTGCTCCTCCCTCTCTGCCAGGACCGCCTGGTGCCTAGCCTCGCAGGCCGTTCGAGCGTCCCTCATGCAGCGCTGGAACGCCTTAGCCGCACTCGCCAGGACAAAAGGCATGCAGACGTAGCTGTGAGGCGGACCCTCACATCGGCCGACACGAGACGGCCACATCAGTTGCCGAGACGCGGCCCTGTCGAGCCCGGGGATGTCGATGCAGACGTGGAACTCCTTACCCTCGCCAGGGCAGTGAGCTGCGCCACGCGGCAGGCGACAATCGCCCTGCAGAACCCCTCCTTCATGAATATCCTCGATTGCCTTGCTGATGAACTCCTGAACGCCTGGTGCCTCACGCCTACTGCCTTCTCCTGGGAAGCATGCTATGAAGAGCGCCTCCATATGGTGCCCGAGCGCCACTCTCGCGACATTGGCTAGATCTGAGGCCCTCCAAAGGAGAGCCCCTGAGCCCAGCCTAAGAGGAGCAATAGGCGCGTCTTCCTATGTGATGGGTGAAGGTGCCCTGTCCGGAGACGCGAGGCTCAGCGCTGCATCCTCGAGTGATGCTTCCTCACGAGACCCCTGTCCCAGCTGTAGCTTCTTTGTCTTGGGGGTGACCTCAGGAGGGAGGGTGTCGTCTTCATCTTCGGGTTCTCAACTGCTGCCGCCTGGAAGGCGCGCTTGATGGAGCACACTGCATCCTTCTCCTGACAGGCGACCGTGATGACACCCCTGCTTCCTGGCATCTTGAGGATGTTGTAGCCGTGGTGCGTGGCCGCCATGAACTTGGCTAGTGCTGGGTATCCTAGGATGGCATTATAGGGCAGGCGGATGTCGGCGACGTCAAAGTCGATGAGCTCAGTGCGGTAGTTGTTGCGCTCGCCGAAGGTGACAGGGAGGCGAACCAACCCGATCGGGTGTGTCAATCCGTCGGTCACTCCTAAGAATGGCTTGGTGGGGTGAAGCTGGTAGTATGGCACCTAGAGCCTGTCGAATGTCTGAACAGAGAGAACATTGAGGCCTGCTCCGCCATCGATGAGAGTCTTGGTGACGACCACGTTGCTGATGATGGGGGAGCAGAGCATAGGGAGCGTGCCAGTGGTGGCCGCACACTTGAGCCGGTCCGAGGAGTCAAAGGTGATGGCGCACTTGGATTACTTGAGAGGGCGAGTTGCTTCAGGCTTGGGGAGCGCTGCATTCACCTCGCGACGCGGTGGGAAGCCGAGGCCTGTGAACCGCCCAAGATGCAGGCAATGGCTCGAGGCTCCTGGAAGCCCCCAGCCCCCTCGTCCTGGTGGTGATCTTCGGTCCTCCTTGGCGGTGGAGGCAGAGGAGGCAAAGCTGCATTGCCCTGAGGTCATTCCTCACGAGGCTGCTCCCTCCAGTCGCACTCGCGAGGCTGGCCCTGCCAGCGGTCCTCACGAGGCTGGTCGCGCCACTCCTGACGACGGTCCCATCCGTCCCAGCGTCCTCCACCTCGGCCACCTCTGCGACCGTAGCCTCGATTGTTGCGCTCCGGGCGTCGACCAAAGCGCCCATCGCGAAGGGACCTGAGCTCCTGGCAGTCGCTGGTGTTGTGGCTGTACGTTGTGGAAGGTGTAGAACGGCCGCTTGCCCTTGGATGACTCGGGGTGGTCGCAGCCGCGCTTCATCTCTGGTTCAGCCGCAAGCACGGCTGGCCCCTTGCACTTTACGTCCTTGGTCTTGGTCTTCTTGTCTTCTAGATCAGCATCGGGGAGCTCAAGGAAGGAGAGGCGCCCCTCCTCAGCCCTTGCACACTTGTTCGCCATGTTGAACATCTCCAGAGCGGTGCAGAGATCCTTGTGGATGGCGAGCTCCTCCTTCATCTTGACATCACGGACGCCATCGGTGAACGCAGAGATGATGGCCTCATCCGATACCTTGGGAATCTTGAGGCGAACGTTGTTGAAGCGTTGGATATACTTCTGCAGGGTCCCTCCAAGTTGCTGCTTGATGCAGCACGGGTCACCCGCGACCGGCGGATGGTTGTGAGTGCCCTAGAAGTTGGCGATGAAGCGGCTGCGCATCTCCTCCCAGGAAGAAACCGACCCCTCGGTTAGGTTCAGGAGCCAAGAACGCGCACCATCCTTGAGGGCCATCAGTGAGGGAGTAGTGGTGCGTCCATCACGGCGCACCGACGGGTGCAGCGATGAAGCTTGCTGCTCGTGGCCGGCAGGGCCCGTGGCGACGTTGGCCACCGGAGAAGGAGCGTCGCGGGCACAGCCGTCACCCGCCAGAGCCGTCTGAGCAACACGAGAGGTGACAGCAGCTCGACGCTCGGCGCGAGCCCAGCTCGCGTCGGCCATGGAGGTGTTTGAGTGGTGGTGGACCGAACGACGGAAGGGAGGATCCGACGCACCCCTACCTGGCGCACCAAATGTCGGATTTAGGGATCCGACAACCCTTGAGAGGTTCGAACTCTGGGGTGCTGATGACCCACAAGTATAGGGGATCTATCGTAGTCCTTTTGATAAGTAAGAGTGTCAAACCCAACGAGGAGCAGAAGGAAATAACAAGCGGTTTTCATTAAGGTTTTCTCTGCAAGCACTGAAATTGTAGGTAACAGATAGTTTTGTGATAAGATAAATTGTAATGAGTAACGAGCAATGAAAGTAAATAAAGTGCAGCAAGGTGGCCCAATCCTTTTTGTAGCAAAGGACAAGCCTGGACAATTTCTTATAATGAGAAAAGCGCTCCTGAGGACACATGGGAATTATCGTCAAGCTAGTTTTCATCACGCTCATATGATTCGCGTTCGGTACTTTGATAATTTGATATGTGGGTGGACCAGTGCTTGGGTACTGCCCTTACTTGGACAAGCATCCCACTTATGATGAACCCCTGCAAGCATCCGCAACTACAAAAGAAGTATTAAGGTAAACCTAACCACAGCATTAGACATATGGATCCAAATCAGCCCCTTACGAAGCAACGCATAAACTAGGGTCTAAGCTTCTATCACTCTAGCAACCCAGCATCTACTTATTACTTCCCAATGCCTTCCTCTAGGCCCAAATAATGGTGAAGTGCCATGTAGTTGGCGTTCACAAAACACCACTAGAGGAAAGACAATATACATCTGATCAAAATATCAAACGAATACCAAATTCACATGACTACTCATAGCAAGACTTCACCCATGTCCTCAGGAACAAACATAACCACTCACAAAGCATATTCATGTTCATAATCAGAGGAGTAATAATATGCATTAAGGATCTGAACATATGATCTTCCACCAAGTAAACCAATTAGCATCAACTACAAGGAGTAATCAACACTACTAGCAACCCAAAGGTACCAATTTGTGGTTTTGATACAAGATTGGATACAAGAAATGAACTAGGGTTTTGAGAGGAGATGGTGCTGGTGAAGATGTTGATGGAGATTCACCCCCTCCAGATGAGAGGATCGTTGGTGATGACGATGGTGATGATTTCCCCCTCCCGGAGGGAAGTTTCCCCGGTAGAGCAGCTCCACCGGAGCCCTAGATTGGTTTCGCCTCGTGGTGGTGGAGTTTCGTCCCGTAAGCTTGCCTCTGATTTTTCCAGGGTAAAAGCCTTCATATAGAAGAAGATGGGCACCAGAGGCCAACAGGGGGCCCAGGAGACAGGGGCACACCCAGTAGGGGTGGGCGCGCCCCCCACCCTCCCCGGCCAGGGTGTGGGCCCCCTCTGGTGTTTTCTTCGCTCAATAATTCTTATTAATTCCAAAAATAACTTCCGTGGAGTTTCAGGATTTTTGGAGCTGTGTAGAATAGATTTCCAATATTTGCTCCTTTTCCGGCCAGAATTCCAGCTGTCGGCATTCCCCCTCTGCATGGTAAACCTTGTAAAATAAGAGAGAATAGCCATAAGTGTTGAGATATAATGTGTAATAGCAGCCCATAATGCAATAAATATTGGTATAAAAGCATGATGCAAAATGAACGTATTAACTCCCCCAAGCTTAGACCTCGCTTGTCCTCAAGCGGAAGCCGAAATCGATAAATATGTCCACATGTTTAGAGATAGAGGTGTCGATAAAAATAAAATACGGACATGAGGGCATCATGATCATTCTTATAACAACAACATATATAGATTTTGTCATATGATTTCTTATGCTCAAGTAACAATCAATTCACAATGTCAAGTATGGTTCAAAAACTTCATTGGGAACTAACAAACTATAATCTCGGTCATTGAAGCAATTGCAATTTATCATAACACCAGAAAGAGTCAAGAATAGAACTTTTCAGCAAGTCCACATACTCAACTATCATATAGTCTTCTACAATTGCTAACACTCACGCAATACTTGTGGTTGTGGAGTTTCAACCGGACACTAAGAAAGATAGGGGCTCATTGTGTTGCCTCCCAACATATTCACCTTTGGGTGATGTCAACAATAATAATTCGTGCTAACTTACATCCAATTGGATACATATATCAAGATCTTTCAAACATGAGGAGCTTGCCAAAGGATAAAATGAAAAAGGGAAAGGTGAAAATCACCTTGACTCAAGCATAAAGTAAAAACATAAAGTAAAAGATAGGCCCTTCGCAGAGGGAAGCAGAGGTTGTCATGTGATTTTAGGGTTGGATGCACAAAATCTTAATGCAAAAGAACATCACTTTATATTGCCACTTGTATATGGACCTTTATTATGCAGTCCGTCGCTTTTATTGCTTCCATAACAAGATCGTATAAAGCTTATTTTCTCCGCACTAATAAGTCATACATATTTAAAGAGCAATTTTTATTGCTTGCAACGTGACAACTTACTTGAAGGATCTTACTCAATCCATAGGTAGGTATGGTGGACTCTCATGGCAAAAACTGGATTTAAGGATATTTGGAAGCACAAGTAGTATCTCTACTTGGTGCAAGGAATTTGGCTAGCATGAGGGAGAAAGGTAAGCTCAACATGTTGGGAAGATCAATGACAATATACTTTAACTGAGATGTGAGAAAACATAAACCATTACGTTGTCTTCCTTGTCCAACATAAACTCTTTTAGCATGTCATACTTAGTGAGTGCTCACAATCATAAAAGATGTCCAAGATAGTATATTTGTATGTGAAAACCTCCCTTCCCTTATTACTTCCTATTAAATGCAACGATGACCAAAACTATGTTTGTCAACTCTCAACAACTTTTATGCCTCATATTCTATGTGTGAAGTCATTACTATCCATAAGATCAATATGAATTCTTTTATTATTTTATTCTTTTCTACTTCCTCAACATCATAGTAAGATAGCAAAGCCCTTTACTCAATACTAATCTTTATTATAGATAGCTCACAGACTCGATTACATAAAGATATCACAAAGCAAAACTCAAAAACTACTTGATACTAAAACATCAATCTACTAAATCAAGATACTACTAAAAGGATCAAACTAAGTAAAACAGTAAAGATAGGAGTGTGATGGTGATACGTTACCGGGGCACCTCCCCCAAGCTTGGCAGTTGCCAAGGGGAGTGCTCATACCCATGTAATTATGTCCTCGGAGGTGGTGAAGTAGGGGTTGTTGATGATGTAGGCTTGCCGTCCATCTTCCAAGGCATAGGCTCACCATCATAGAAGGATGATCGAGTCTCCGGGATCCTTAAATCTGCAGCCAAACTCATCCTCTTGAATCTATATTCATACTCACAGTTTTGGTTTTGCAGGTCATAGATCTGGGCTTGGAGGTGCTCGATTTTCTCTTGAAGCTTGAAGACGGTCTCCCCAATGACCTTGGCATCTAGCTTGTGGTTGTTGGTGAACTCCGTGATCATCATCTAGTTGGCGTTGAGTCCACGCTCCACCATCCCTTGGCACTTGAAAACCTATTGCTCCATGGCTTCGAGCTTTGTCACCACGCTTCCGGTACACCTTGGTCCCTCCACATCATAGATGTGTAGCACCCCCTCACGCATCTCAGTGGTTTGAGGGTGTTGCAGCACCTCCGCAAGATAGGGGTTGATAACCCTCTCAAAAAACATGTCCTTGGGAGTGCTTGGAGACGTCATGGTGCTCTAGATCTGTCAGAAAAATAGCTCGAAACGAAAACAGAGGATATTTGCGTGATACGGTGGTCAAAGCCTTTGGGAGATTATATAATGAAGTTTTACAGACCAAAATACGTAACGTGCAAAAAAACGGAGTCCAGGAGGCACACGAGGTGGCCACGAGACAGGGGGGCGCACCCAGTAACGGTGGGCGCACCCTCCACCCTCGTGGAGGGCTCGTGTCCTTCCCGGATTACTTCTTTCTTTGTAAAATTCTTAAATATTCCAAAATGAATAAAAATTGCCACTAGAATTGTTTTGGAGTCGGTTTACTTACCGTACCACATACCTATTCCTTTTCGGAGTCTGAAACATTCTGGAAAGTGTCCCTTGTGTATTCCTCCGGGGTTACGGTCTCAATAATATTAGTTTCAACATTTATAGGATTACCTGAGATATAATGTTAATTCTTTGATCGTTCACCACCCTCGGGCTTGTGCCTTCGAAGTTGTTGATTTCTATGGCACCGGAACGATAGACCTCCTCGACAATGTAAGGACCTTCCCATTTAGAGAGAAATTTTCCTGCAAAAAATCTTAAACGAGAGTTGAATAATAACACATGATCACCTACGTTAAATTCTCGCTTTTGTATCCTTTTGTCATGCCATCGTTTAACTTTTTCTTTGAATAGCTTGGCATTCTCATAGGCTTGGGTTCTCCATTCATCAAGTGAGCTAATGTCAAATAACCTCTTCTCACCGGCAACTTTGAAGTCATAGTTGATCTCTTTAATAGCCCAATATGCTTTGTGTTCAAGTTCTAGAGGTAAGTGACATGCTTTTCCATAAACCATCTTATACGGAGACATACCCATAGGATTTTTGTATGCAGTTCTATAGGCCCATAATGCATCATCAAGTTTTTTTGCACCAATTCTTTCTAGATCTATTCACAGTCTTTTGCAAAATTAATTTGAGCTCTCTATTGCTCAACTCTACTTGACCACTAGACTGCGGGTGATAAGGAGATGCAATTCTATGATTAACATCATACTTAGCTAGCATCTTACGGAAAGCACCATGAATAAAATGTGAACCACCATCAGTCATAAGATATCTAGGGACTCCAAACCTCGGAAAAATAACTTCTTTAAGCATCTTAATAGAGGTGTTATGATCAGCACTACTAGTTGGAATAGCTTCTACCCACTTAGTAACGTGATCAACAACTAAAATATGTGTGTAACCATTAGAGGCAGGATAAGGTCCCATATAATCAAAGCCCCAAACATCAAATGGTTCAATAACAAGAGAATAATTCATATGCATTTCTTGATGTCTACTGATATTACCAATTTTTTGGCATTCATCACAAGATAAGACAAACTTATGAGCATCTTTGAAGAGAGTAGGCCAATAAAAACCGGATTGCATTACCTTATGTGCAGTTCTATCTCCAGCGTGGTGTCCTCCATATGATTCAGAGTGGCACTTGCATAGATCTGTTCCTGTTCATGCTCAGGTACACAACATCTAATAACACCATCTAATCCTTATTTGTAAAGGTGTGGGTCATCCCAGAAGTAATGTCTTAAATCATAAAAGAACTTTTTCTTTTGCTGGTATGTGAAACTAGGTGGTATAAATTTAGCAACAATGTAATTAGCATAATCTTCATACCAAGGAGCAATACGAGAAGCACTAATTGTTTATCAGGAAAGCTATCATCAATAGGTAGTGGGTCATCAAGAACACTCTCTAACCTAGACAAGTTGTCTGCAACGGGGTTCTCAGCTCCCTTTCTATCAATAATATGCAAATCAAATTCTTGGAGCAAGAGAACCCATCTAGTAAGTCTAGGCTTAGCATCTTTCTTTTCCATAAGATATTTAATAGCAGCATGATCAGTGTGAATAGTAACTTTCGAATCAACAATATGAGGTCTGAACTTATTACAAGCAAACACAACTGCTGAGAATTCTTTTTCAGTGGTAGCATAATTTCTCTGGGCAGTATCAAGAGTTTTACTAGCATACTGGATAACATTCAATTTCTTATCAACTCTTTGCCCTAGAATGGCACCTACAGCATAATCACTAGCATCACACATAATTTCAAAAGGTAAATTCCAATCAGGTGGCTGAACAATAGGTGAAGTGATCAAAGCTTTCTTAAGTATTTCAAATGCTTCTACACAATCATCATCAAAGACAAAAGGAATATCTTTTTGCAACAAATTAGTCAGAGGCCTAGAGATTTTAGAAAAGTCCTTAATAAACGTCCTATAAAAACCGGCATGACCGAGGAAACTTCTTATACCTTTTATGTCCTTGGGACATGGCATCTTTTCAATAGCATCAATTTTAGCTTTATCAACTTCAATACCTCTCTAAGAAATCTTATGCCCCAAGACAATGCCTTCATTAACCATAAAGTGGCACTTTTCCCAATTCAGTACGAGACTAGTGTCTTCACATCTCTACAAAGCTCGGTCAAGGTTGCTCAAGCAATCATCAAAAGAGGATCCATAAACGGAGAAATCATCCATGAATACCTCACAAATATTTTCATAAAAGTCAGAGAATATAACCATCATGCATCTTTGAAAGGTAGCAGGTGCATTACATAAACCAAAAGGCATACGTCTATAAGCAAAAGTACCAAAAGGACAAGTAAAAGTAGTTTTTGATTGATCCTTTGCTGACACAGGTATTTGAGAGAAACTAGAATAACCATCTAGATAGCAGAACTATGTGTGTTTGGATAGTCTTTCTAGCACTTGATCAATAAAAGGTAAAGGGTAATGATCTTTCTTAGTAGCTTTATTTAATTTATGGAAATCAATTACCATCCTATAACCTGTGATAATTCTTTGCGGTATAAATTCATCTTTATCATTAGGAACAACAGTAATACCTCCCTTTTTAGGAACACAATGGACAGGACTTACCCATTCACTATCAGCAACGGGATAAATTATACCTGCCTCAAGGAGCTTTAGTATCTCCTTTCTTACCACTTCTTTCATCTTAGGATTTAATTGTCTTTGAGGATCTCTAACTGGTTTGGCATCGTCCTCCAATTTAATTTTGTGTTGCCATAAAGTGGGACTAATGCCCTTAAGATCATCTAGAGTATATCCAATAGCAGCGCGCTGCTTCTTCTGGGTTTTTAACAGTCTTTCTTCTTCTTGCTCCGAAAGGTTAGCACTAATAATAACAGGATATATTTTCTTTTCATCAAGATAAGCACACTTAAGATTATCAGGTAGTGGTTTGAGTTCAAACACGGGATCACCCTTGGGTGGAGGGGGGTCCCCTAGGATTTCAACAGGTAAATTGTGTTTCAGAATAGGACACTGGTGAAGGAACACTTCATCTATTTCCCTTCTTTCATTCATAACCATATCATTTTCATGGTCTAGCAAATATTGTTCTAGCGGATCAGTAGGAGGCACGGAAATAGAAGCAAGACCAATAATCTCATCATTACTAGGTGATTTTTTATCACGGGGTTGTCTACGAAACTTAGCAAAATTAAACTCATGAGACATATCCCCTAAGCCAATTGCAACAATATCCTTTTCACAATCAATCCTAGCATTAACAGTATTCAAGAAGAGTCTACCAAAAATAATGGGACAAAAGTGATCTTGCGGGGAACAAAGAACAAGAAAATCAGTAGGATATTTAATCTTCCCACACAAGACTTCGACATCTCTAACAATCCCAACTGGTTTAATGGTGTCCCTATTAGCAAGCTTAATGGTAACATCAATATCTTCTATTTCAGGGGGTGCAATATCATGCATAATTTCTTTATATAAGTCATAGGGTATTGCACTAGCACTAGCACCCATATCACATAAGCCATGATAACAATGATCTCCTATTTTAGCAAAAATAACAGGCATGCCTACAACACGTCTATGTATCTTAGCATCTGGTCTAACGATATTAGCCGTATCACCACAGAAATAAATAACATGCCCATCTAAATTATCATCCAAGAGATCTTTAACCATAGCAATACTAGGTTCAACTCTGATTTTCTCAGGAGGTGTATAAGTCCTAGTATTACTCTTACAAACAACAGTCGAAGTTTTAGCATGATCCTTTATCCTAACAGGAAAAGGAGGTTTCTCAACATAAGTAGTAGGAACAATAGGATCATTATAAGTAACAGTCTTTTCTTCAACTGTAATATGTGCAACTACTTTTACTTCAATGGGAGGATTATATTTAAACCACTTCTCCTTAGGGAGATCAACGTGGATAGCAAAAGATTCACAAAAAGCAGCCACTATCTCAGAGTCAAGTCCATACTTAGCGCTAAATCCACGAAAAGCTTCCGTATCCAGAAAAGATTTAACACCATCAAACTTAGGTGTTATACTTGACTCCTTACCGTCGGAACCCCAATCTTCAGAGTTGTGTTTAATTCTTTCCAATAAGTCCCACTTGAATTCAGTAGTCTTCAGCATATAAGAACCAGCACAGGAAGTATCAAGCATGGTGCGATCATTGGGAGAAAGCCAAGCATAAAAGTTTTGAATAATCATTTCTCTTGAGAGCTCATGATTGGGGCATGAATATAACATTGACTTAAGCCTCCCCCAAGCTTGAGCGATACTTTCTCCATCACGAGGCCAGAAATTATATATGTAGTTGTGATCACGATGAACAAGATGCATATGATAGAACTTCTGGTGAAATTCCAACTTCAATCGTTTATAATTCCAAGATCCCATATCATCACATAGCCTATACCATGTCAATGCATATCCCTTCAAAGATAAAAGGAAGACCTTCCTTTTGACAATATCATCGGGAATACCTGCAAGCTTAAATAATACACAAACTTTCATCCACAAAGATAAGGTGTAAATCAGAATGCAATGTTCCATCTCCTGCAAAGGGATTAGCTAGCAGTTTCTCTATCATACCCGAAGTAATCTCAAAGTAAATATTTTCAGTAGGTTGCGGAGCAACTCTTTGATCTTTCGGTCGGGGTGAAGATACCACGAACAAGCCCCTCAAAGGATTAGTTTCCATAGTAACAAGTGACAGAAAATTTCAGCACACTATATAAATGTTTCCTTACCAAGTTCCACTCACCAAAGGCACTTCATTCCCCGGCAACGGTGCCAGAAAAGAGTCTTGATGACCGACAAGTATAGGGGATCTATCGTAGCCCTTTAGATAAGTAAGAGTGTCGAACCCAATGAGGAGCAGAAGAAAATAACAAGCGGTTTTCAGTAAGGTTTTCTCTGCAAGCACTGAAATTGTAGGTAATAGATAGTTTTGTGATAAGATAAATTGTAACGAGTAACGAGCAATGAAAGTAAATAAAGTGCAGCAAGGTGTCCTAATCCTTTTTGTAGCAAAGGACAAGCCTGGACAATTTCTTATAATGAGAAAAGCACTCCCGAGGACACATGGGAATTATCGTCAAGCTAGTTTTCATCGCGCTCATATGATTCGCGTTCGGTACTTTGATAATTTGATATGTGGGTGGACCGGTGCTTGGGTACTGCCCTTACTTGGGCAAGCATCCCACTTATGATTAACCCCTATTGCAAGCATCCGCAACTACAAAATAAGTATTAAGGTAAACCTAACCACAACATTAGACATATGGATCCAAATCAGCCCCTTACGAAGCAACGCGTAAACTAGGGTCTAACCTTCTGTCACTCTAGCAACCCATCATCTACTTATTACTTCCCAATGCCTTCCTCTAGGCCCAAATAATGGTGAATTGTCATGTAGTCGACGTTCACATAACACCACTAGAGGAAAGACAACATACATCTTATCAAAATATCAAACAAATACCAAATTCACATAACTACTCATAGCAAGACTTCACCCATGTCCTCAGGAACAAACGTAACTACTCAGAAAGCATATTCATGTTCATAATCAGAGGAGTAATAATATTCATTAAGGATCTGAACATACTATCTTCCACCAAGTAAACCAATTAGCATCAACTACAAGGAGTAATCAACACTACTAGCAACCCACAAGTACCAATTTGTGGTTTTGATACAAGATTGGATACAAGAGATGAACTAGGGTTTTGAGAGGAGATGGTGCTGGTGAAGATGTTGATGGAGATTGACCCCCTCCCGATGAGAGGATCGTTGGTGATGATGATGGTGATGATTCCCCGGCAGAACAGCTCCGCCGGAGCCCTAGATTGGTTCTGCCAAGGTTCCGCCTCGTGGCGGCGGAGTTTCGTCCCGTAAGCTTGCCTCCAATTTTTTCTAGGGTAAAAGCCTTCATATAGCAAAAGATGGGCGCCGGAGGGCCACCAGGGGGCCCAGGAGACAGGGGCGCGCCCAGTAGGGGTGGGCACGCCCCCACCCTCCTGGCCAGGGTGTGGGGCCCCTCTGGTGTTTTCTTCACTCAATAATTCTTATTAATTCCAAAAATAACTTCCATGGAGTTTCAGGATTTTTGGAGCTGTGCAGAATAGGTTTCCAATATTTGCTCCTTTTCCAGCCAGAATTCCAGCTGCCAGCATTCCCCCTCTTCACGGTAAACCTTGTAAAATAAGAGAGAATAGCCAAAAGAGTTGAGATATAATGTGTAATAGCAGCCCATAATGCAATAAATATTGATATAAAAGCATGATGCAAAATGGAAGTATCATGTGCGTGCGGAGATCCCAACCTGTCCAACCTGCCTACTCACGATCCTCCTAAGCCTAGCGTGTCGAGCTCAAAGAGACACAAAGACACAGTGATTTATACTGGTTCAGGCCACCATTATGGTGTAATACCCTTATCCAGTGTGGTGTGGTGGCTTGCCTCGAAGGGATGTGGATGAACTGGTACAGTGGATGAACAAGCCTTAGGAGGTGAGGTGTTCTTGAGCTGGTGTGGTGTATGCTAGCTCTACTTGTTCTTATCTTCCCCCTTTCTATGGTGGTGGCTAGTCCTTTTTATAGTGGCCTGGGTCCTCTCCCCAAATATTAGCGGGAAGGGATCCCACAACGGCCGGATTTGAAAGGGGACAAGTAGTACAGTCTATCCTGACAAAAGTGGTCTTCGCCTGCAAAAAGCCTCTGGTCGTGACGCTGCGGTGGGCTCGTCGATGACCTCTGTGCTGCCGTCCTAGCGGTTTGGTCTTGTTGCACCGGAATGGAAACCTTTGGCTGATTCCTCGGGACTCCGCTCCTGTGGCTTGCCCCCCTTTGCACCGAAGAGGAAACCTGCGCTTTGCACCCGCCTGGCCTTGGTCGTCATGGCTCACGTCAGCTGAGCCTCATGAGGAAACAAGCATAGAACTCTCCACCCCGCAAGAGCCCTCTTGAGGAGGAGGATTCCTTCGGGGGTCTTTGAGGGAGTCCTGGATTAGGGGGTATCTGACAGCCGGACTCTATACTTCGTCCGGACTATTGGAGCGTGAAGATACAAGACTCAAGACTCCGTCCCTTGTCCGGATGGGACTCTCCTTTGTGTGGAAGACAAGCTTGGCGATCCGGATATTATATTTCCTTCCTTGTAACCGACTCCGTGTAAACCCTAGCCCTCTCCGGTGTCTATATAAACCGGAGACATTGATCCTTAGAGGGGCGATCACAAGCATAATCATCATAGGCTAGCTTCTAGGGTTTAGCCTCTACGATCTCGTGGTAGATCTACTCTTGTACAACTCATATCATCAATATCAATCAAAAAGGAAGTAGGGTTTTACCTCCATCGAGAGGGCCTGAACCTGGGTAAACATTGTGTCCCTTGTCTCCTATTACCATCAGCCTAAGACGCACAGATCGGGACCCCCTACCCGAGATCCACCGGTTTTGACACGAACATTGGTGCTTTCATTGAGAGTTCCTTTGTGTCGCCGCTGCAAGGCTTGATGGCGCCTTCAATCGTGAACGATGCGGTCCAGGGTGAGACATTTCTCCCCGGACAGATCTTCGTGTTCAACAGCTTCGCACTGCAGGCCAATTCGCTTGGCCATCTGGAGCAGATCGACAGCTACGCCCCTGGCCACCAAGTTAGGTTCGGAAACCTGAACTACACGGCCGATATCCGCGGAGACTTGATCTTCGACGGGTTTGGGCCTGCGCCAGGAGTGCCGGACAATCACGATGAGCACGGCTTAGACCTGCTGTCGCATAATGCTCGGGATATCGCCCCTGCAGGAGCCCCAGACCTAAATCCGGAGCAGATTGCATCGCCCGAGGACGGGTGGATGGACCCCGCCCCACAGGTCGCACACCCATCGGCGATAGAGCCGAACACAGGCCTCACCCCCAAAGAAGCCTGTGACACCGGACCCCCGGACTCATATCCGACTGTAGGTTCCAGTCCGCACGCTCCTGAGCCCACCGAACCTGGCTGAGCTCCTGTAATGGAGTTAACCGCTGCGGATATCTTCCAGCACTCGCCCTTTGGTTACGTGCTAAACTCGTTGAAGTCTCTCTCTTTATCAGGAGACTCTCAAACGAACTATGTCCGGCTTGATTGGGAAGCAGGCGACGAAGGAATTCGTTGCCCACCCACCACCCACTTCATTGCCACGGTCGATGATTTAACCGACGTGCTTGACTTCGACTCCAACGACATCGACGGTACGGACGACGATGCAGGAGAAGAACAGGAACCACCGCTCACGGGTCGGCGGACAGTCACCCTGTCATATGATATATACATGGGGGATACGCCTAAGGAGGACGACGATGACAATCTGGAAGATAAAACCCCTGGGCAAAAACCAAAATGACGGCGCAGACGCTGCTCCAAGTCCAGCAACAGTAAATATAGCGACAAGAGCGCCAGAAAGATCGACACCCCAGTCAACTCCGAAGGCAACAACGATCATATGGACCAAGCGATGGAGCAGGATGAGCCAGGTCACGCTGAACACAGTTCGGAGCAGACGCCCGATCACAATGATCCCGAGGGACGGGTTCATCAAACCGCCCGAGGACTAGAACACAGTCCGGATGACGATGCATTCATCATCCCGGAAACACGCGTGGAACGAGATAACCTCCACCGCGAGAAGTCTAAAGAAGCAAAAGCAATGGCTTGAGGCCGCATAGGAAACGCTCAATCGCAGATGGAATAAAGTGCTAGACACTGAAGAAAGGTACAACGACGATCGCCATACAAAGAGCTATCCAAAATGCAAGCTGCTGCCAGAATTCGACGACGAGGCCGTTCCACAAAAGAACAACATGACCAGGAGGCCGAACGAACCACTTCATAATAGCAACAGAGCAGCTACCGACGCCGCCACGAATTACCTGAGCGCCTGGATAAGAAAGCCGGCGCGGCTAGATCCATCTACGGGTCAAAAGGACACACCCCGGCGCGGGACTATGGTCACCAAAACGATCATACCGATCGGAGACCAGTTCGGAATCAACACCGGACACAACAACAGCCGACGGCATGCCACAGCATGTGCAGGTACAGAGGGGCTGCTCACCCCCTGTGATTCACCAAAGAAGTACTGGACCACGAATTTCCACAGGGTTTCAAACCTGTGAACATAGAGGCATACGACGGAAGGACAGACCCAGCGGTCTGGATCGAGGATTTCATCCTGCATATACACATGGCTCGTGGGGACGACCTCCACGCCATCAAATACCTTCCCCTCAAGTTGAAGGGGCCAGCTCGACACTGGTTGAAAGGCCTCCCCGAAAACTCAATTGGAAGTTGGGAGGAACTCGAGGACGCTTTCAGGGCCAATTTTCAAGGGACTTATGTCCGGCCTCCGGATGCGGACGATTTAAGTCACATAATCCAACAGCCCGGAGAGTCCGCCCGCAAGCTTCGGAACAGATTCCTCACTAAGAAAAATCAAATTGTCGATTGTCCAGATGCCGAGGCCTTAGCGGCGTTCAAACATAGCATCCGAGATGAGTGGCTCGCCAGACACCTCGGCCAAGAAAAGCCAAGGACAATGGCAGCCTTAACAAGCCTTATGACCCGCTTTTGCGCGGGTGAAGATAGCTGGTTGGCCCGTAAAGGCACCAGCGACCCAAGCACATCCGAAATAAGGAATGGCAATAGGAAGCCACGGCGTAATAAAAACAAATGTCAAAACAAGGAAGAGAGCCCGGACAACACAACGGTCAGTGCCGGATTCAGGGGCTCTCGACCCCGGTCATCAAAAGAAGCCAGTTAAAGGCAGCAAAGAAGGATCGTCCGGTCTGAACAGAGTCCTGGACAGACTGTGCCAAATTCATGGCGCCCCCGACAAACCTGCGAACCACACTCACAGAGAATGTTGGGTCTTCAAGCAGGCCGGCAATTTAAATGCCGAACACAAGGGAAGGGAAACACCAAGTGAAGACGAGGATGAGCCTCGCCAGCCGAACACTGGGGGACAGAAAAATTCCCACTAGAGGTAAAAACAGTAAACACGATCCACGCGACTCACACATCCACAAGAAGGCACGAATGCACGCTCAGAGATGCACACGCTATAGAGCCCGTCGTACCCACACCTAACCACTTGTCGGCTTGTCCGATCACTTTCGTTCACACAGACTACCTCACTAGTATTCGGCGCGGAGGATTAGATGCCTTGGTGCTCGACCCAATAATCGACGGATACCATCTTACTCATGTCCTCATGGACGGTGGCAGTAGTCTCAATTTAATATACCAGGACACTGTCCGCAGGATGGGGATAGACTCATCCAGAATTAGCCAAAGCAACACCACCTTTGAAGTGGTGATACCAGGCGCTGAAGCTTGCGGTAGGGGCTTCATTGTATTGGAAGTAAGGCAACTCCAGAAGCGAGGAACTACTCTTCACCATCGCCCCCTTTCAAAGTACCTATCACGCATTGCTTGGGAGAACGGCCTTCGCCTGCTTCAACGCAGTACCGCATTATGCCTACCTTACACTCAAGATGCCTGGTCCACGTGGCATCATCACCGTTAACAGAAACACAGAGCGCTCCTCACGCGCAGAGGAATACGCGGCGGCTCTAGCGGCCGGATTCTAAGCGGCTTCCAATAGCAGAAAGCATGACTGGTCGTTAAGACCACGGACACGGTTAGATGAGTCCAGCAGCCCGGATAAAAATGAGCCAGGGCGCTGTATATGTAATCCCATAGAGGACACCAGGGGCCATAAATATTTAATAAAGCCCCACTGTTGGCCTGACCCTATTTACAGGCCAATGTTTTACACTTTTACTACCCATCGCACGCTCATGTTATGCTCTTCTACATGAGTTTTTCTTTTTACATACAACATTCGTGCGATACCCTTCCAGGACACGGCACAACGGAGACAAAGGTGCAGACATGCAGCAGGGCCCCGCTCAAAGGTTTCTCTTTAGATTAAGCCCATGTGTAAACCTTTTTTATTGCCTCTTGTTGCTTACATATCCCATGGGTACTATACCCACAGAGGGTACTGCCGTTATTGGCATTTCGCCACGACAGACTAGTGCACGTACCTGGAAATACAGGGTTCATAATGAAAGGGCGTTTTTCAGCCCATTTTATGTTATAAAGTCCGAATACCTTCGGGAGTGTTCGGCGTCACGAGTTTGGCCTTATATGCATCAGCTCTGAATCATATCTTTGGTCAAATGTTGGGTTTGCCCGGCTCCTGGGTTTGCCGCCTTACGTTCCATTCTTATCAGCTAAGGCGGCCAAAGGAGAACTACTGCGATTGTGCCCTGGTTATTCCAGATGAGCACCTCAGTAGAGAAAGCCAAAAACTGACTATCATGATATAGCGAGAGACTGTTCAACCACTTGAAGACTTACCGGAATCTTTAGGATTCCTCCGCATTAATGAAGGGCCGTTTCCCGGTCATGTACACACGCGACCGTATCCGGATGCACGCAAAAGTACTAGGGGCTACATAGTAGCCCCACTATCAAACTCCTATGGCTAAGTGACAGCGTTACAGCTATATAGTCCTGTTGCCTAGTTCGACGTGCGATCACCTCCTTAATGGACCAAGACGTTGGATCAAGTGTGACTATGCATATTTTTTTCGAACACCCCCGCATTGTATGCGTAGGGGCTGAAGCCAACGACAGCTAACTTTCAGAATTACACATATACATAAAAACGGCCGCACAGGAGGCACAAATAATACTTTCAGGCACAAAGTATAAATATAGCCTCATAATCAAAATAACATTGTTTTTACAATGACACGATTTGTCACTCGAACATTACATTCTTCGAGCACAGAGCCTCTATCAAACGAGCACCTTTTGTTACCTGCTCCAAGTAGTGCTCGGCTCGATCCTGGCCTCCCGCCGGATTCTGGGTTGCAACGATGGTGGCCTCCATATCCGTCCAATATGCTTTAACACGGGCGAGAGCCATTCGTGCACCCTCTATACACGTCGACCTTCTCATGGCATCGATCTGTGATACGGCGCCAAGGAATTGTTGCACTAAACCAAAATAACTGCCCGGCTTCGCCTCCTTCGGCCAAACATGGTCTATTACAGACCGCATGGCAAGTTTGGACAACCTATGAAGTTCCGCCACGGCAGCCATCTTCTCACTTAACGGCAATGGGCGCGCAGGAGCATTGAATTGCGACCAGAACAACTTCTCCACTTCTTTATCACCTTGATCCTCGAAAAACTTGGCTGCATCAGCTGTACTGTTCGCCAAGTCCGCATATGCGCCTGCAGGACTCCAGCGTCGGTCCAGGGGAGCATACGTCGGATCAAAAAACTTCATCCGCAATAAGTAGGGGCTACCAGCCGCGATTTTTCCGGCCTGTCGAAGCTCCTCCCGCACATCCCTGATTTCGGTCCGCATCTCCTTGGCCGTGTTAGGTCCCTTGTTCAGGTCAGCCGAATTAACCTGATTCTCCTTTTCAAGGAGCTCATACCGGTCGGCGGCATTTTTCAACTCCACAGCCATTTCGGCTATCTTGTCTTCGCTTCGGCGATGAGCAGTCTGTTCAGCTCTCAACTCTTCGGCCAGCTTTAGGGCAGCCGCATTGCTAGCCCGAGCTTGTTCCTTGGCCTGGGCAAGCTCCGCCCCCCAGCAGCAGCACCATCTGCAGTCTAAGTATGTCGCATTAATGTTATGCCCCTCTCAAATTTTCCTACGCAACATAACAAGGAAAGCAGAGCACATACCTTGTGATTCATCCAGCCGCTCATTCACCAACGTGATATCGGCATCAATAGCTCCAATCCGCCTCCTTAGTTCGGCAACTTCAACGGACTGGTCGGCTGCCGGATCCTTAGACACCTGCGCACATATACAGCGCAATCATTACTTACACATTACGATCCTCCGTTTGCCGCCTAGGGCGGGCAACCAGAGTCTCAGGGGCTACTATACATATGGAGCACACCTAGCGCGTGCCTCACAGCCAGAAATTATGTATTTTTCATTATATAATTCAAAGCCTCTGAGCAGGCTCGTAAACGCTTCATTCAAACCGCTTGTGGCGGATGAAATCTTCTTGAGCACCGTGCTCATCAATAAGCAGTGCTCCTCTAAGAGTGCGGACCGCTCTAGAAGGCCTGTCAGTATGTCTGGACGGACACCAAACTATAACGGACCCTTCTCATCGCCCCCCCATGGGAGCCAAACGCTCCGGGCTCAGGGCGACTGAAGGATTAGCTTCTGGCTTTGGCAGATCTGGACTCCTCCGCTACGACACCTCGGTGTCACCCGCCTCATGAGGCGGAGAGGTTGGTGGGGTCTCACTCTCCATCATCTCCGGAGGGATATCCCCCGAAGACGAACTCTGTTGAGAAGATCTGCTAGCCGGACTGCAAAAAAATGAATCCTGGTTATTGTCCTCGGAGAAATACAGTACCTTCGAATCTATGATTAACTCATAGCTCGGTTGAGGGCTGGCCCGTCGGCGGGCATGACGCAGTAAGGGCGCTCTTCGGGGCAGGGCCCCCTAGTGACGTTTTCTTCCCTTGCTTGGGCACCTCCGTCTCCAATTCTTCGGAGGCGGCCGTCTTCTTCCCGCGTGGGGAGGAGGTTTTAGACTCCCCTTCCCGACTATCCTCCTTACGGGAGGTAGCAATTCCCCCGGCTTGGATGTGCAATGTGTGAAGTTCGGCTTCTCTGTTCTTCCCTTCGTCTTTCCCTGAGGGCATTTTGCTGAGCACCCGCCCAAGCATCTTGGCTATGGTTGGACTAGGCGGGCCTTCGGGAAGTGGCGCCGGACACCTGATTCTCTCCGCCTTGCTGAGCCATTCCTGGTCACGGAGGACTTTTAGAATAATGACTATGACAAATATAAATGAAGTGTCCGGTTTCAGGGTTACTTACTTGGGTATCTAGGGGATTGCAGCTTAGGCCCGCATCCTCGGTGGTGTCCGGACACTTTATTTGTAGTCCGAAGGATAATTTACACATCCCTTTGAGCTTTAGGCCGAAGAAGTGCTTAATAGTCCGCGGACCCTCTGGTTTGAACTCCCACATATGGAGAGGTCGGCGTTTGCATGGCAACATCCGTCAGATTAGCATTACCTGAATTATGCTGACAAGGTTAATGTCCCTTTCAAGAAGCTCCCGGATACGGCTCTGCAGTATTGGTACATCACTAGCGGGACTCCAACTCCGTCCTACGTCGGTCCATGACGCCAGTTGTGACGGAGGGCCCGAGTGGACATTGGGGGCGGCCACCCACTTGGTGCCTCTGGGAGCGGTGACGTAAAACCACCTCCGCTGCCATACATCGGATACCTCTGGGAAAGAACCCTTTGGTCATGCGGCATCGGTGTTCCTACTTATTATGGCACCTCCGCACTCTGCATGTCGTCCCTCAATCATCTTCGGCTTCACATTGAAGGTCTTGAGCCATAAGCCGAAGTGTGGAGTGATGTGGAGAAAAGCCTCGCACACAATGATGAACGACGAGATATGGAGGATAGCGTCCAGAGCTAGATCGTGAAAATCTAACCCGTAATAGAACATAAGCCCCCTCACAAAGGGATCAAGGGTGAGGCCCAAGCCGTGGAGGAAGTGAGGAACAAATACGACGCTCTCATTAGGCTCGGGAGTAGGGATGACCTGCCCTGGAGCAGGAAGCCTGTGTTGAATGTTGGTAGTCAGGTATCCGACCTCCCTAAGCCTCGCAATGTCCTCCTCTTTGATCGAGGAAGCCACCCACCGGCCTTGAAGGTTGGATCCGGACATATTGGAGGATCTGGGGTGCTTGAGTTTGGGTCTCGGGTGTTAGAACTCGAGATGCGAAAGGGTGCAAGGGTGGTGGAAAAGAGGTATAGGCCTTGGCCCCTTTATAAAGGGGGTGAATATCAAGAGTCCTCAGCGTGACTGCTTGAGACTTATCTAAAAACACAGAGTCATACCAATAGTCATTGTGGGATGGCGCACGCCCGTATTGATGGAAGATCCCGTAATAAGCGGAACACGATCTCTGCTTTGGCGGGGCGTGCCAATAAAACCGCCTCGCAACGTATATCGAGGTGGGCTAACAAAAACCGGTTCGTGATGGGCCGAGCCACGGTACAAGGACACGACGCACAAAGATTGCGAGCAGATCATATTTATGTTATGCCCCCTACGGTGGTATGTGAATATCATCCTGCGGATCCGGACACGGTCTAAGTGTTTGATAATTACTTTCGAGTATTCGGAGATGGAACCCGCCTTGCAATGCCGAAGACAAAACTACACGCCGGACTCATCGTCATTGAAGCCTGGTTCAGGGGCTACTGAGGGAGTCCTGGATTAGGGGTATCTGGACAGCCGGACTCTATACTGCATCCAGACTCTTGGAGCGTGAAGATACAAGACTCAAGACTCCGTCCCGTGTCCGGATGGGACTCTCCTTTGCGTGAAAGACAAGTTTGGCAATCCGGATATTATATTTCCTTCCTTGTTACCAACTCCGTGTAAACCCTAGCCCTCTCCAATGTCTATATAAACCGGAGAGGTTGGTCCCTAGAGGGACGATCACAATCATAATCATCATAGGCTAGATTCTAGGGTTTAGCCTCTACGATCTCGTGGTAGATCTACTCTTGTACTACTCATATCATCAATATCAATCAAGCAGGAAGTAGGGTTTTACCTCTACCGAGAGGGCCCGAACCTGGGTAAACATTGTGTCCCTTGTCTCCTGTTACCATCAGCCTAAGACGCACAGATCGGGACCCCCTACCCGAGATCCGCCGGTTTTGACACTGACAGTCTTGGCGTTGCCCGCCTTGCGAGGCCTGGCCCCTCGCGAGGGTATTTTGGTGTTGGTGTTGAAGCTGGGCCGTACCAGGCCGTCGATGGAGCCACGCGGTGGGCCGCAGGAAGGCAGGGCTGGATACCCCCAAATCCAGGACGCCGACAGCTATACAACTAGCCAGCTTAGAACTAGCCGTGTTCGACATAATTTCTCGTGCGTACATGCCCGTGCATTGCCCGAAACACCAAGATTGGGGGTGGATAGCGGCGGCAGCGGCCATCGCGCCAGATTTTTTCATGGCCTTCTAGATGTCGTGGGGAGGAGATAAGGCTGGTTGTGAGAGACAAGGAGTTGTTTGTAAATAGGGAACAAGTGCGGGCATCATTTTGCAAAACTGCAGAAGTTTGGTTTCTATGCGTCAAATCTAGATCCGACGGCTATTGGTGAAAGATGGCAGGCATAACATCATCACCAACTCAGGACCTCTTTGATTCGCAGGATTCTAAAAAAGTAGGAATAGGACATGGGAATACTTACAAGTTTCAAACTGATATTACAAATGTTAGGAGTAATGTTGCACCTACGAAGATTGAATTACTAGGAAGTCTCCGTAAGAACTTTCATTACTCTAGGTGGATGCAACATTATCGTACAAACTAAAATCCACCGCCCTGACAAGTAAATAATGGGCAAATAAATTTTTGAGTCTTTGATGTTTCAAAAACAAATTCAGCTTCTGCGGAGGTTTTGTCATTTAGGCTTAGAGCCTTGCAGTGATCAACACTCCATTCATTGTTGCACTAGAGAACACCAAACCTGACCAATTTAACCTCAGATGTGCTGCCTCGGTAGTTGAAAGTGCAACTATCCCTAGGTGGTTTTGGTAATTCATAACAACATATAGCTCAAAGAGCTAATGCTATTCCAAGACTATTATTTCAGGAAAGCTCAATGAATGGCATGGCATGGATGATGAAAGTGGATCCCTCAAAATACTAAGGACAAAGGATTGGCTCAAGCTCAAAAGCTCAAGACTCTTCATTTTATATTTTAGTGATCCAAGATGACATTGAGTCTATAGGAAAAGCCAATACTATCAAGGAGGGATGAGGTGTTGCTTAATGAGCCTCTTGCTTCATGTGCTTAGTGATATGCTCCAAAACCCTCAGCTACTTTCCCACATCCACAAATGACCTAAACCCAAAGCCAAAATTGGTCACACCGATTCTTCCTATCTGGCGCCACCGATTCCAAAAGACATAGCCACTGCCACAAACCCTAAGCAAATCGGTCTTACCGATAGGGATCTCGGTCTCACCGAGATGGGATTGTAATCTCTCTATTTCCCTTCGTAACGTTTCGTTCTAACCGAAGTGAGTGATCGGTCCAACCAAGATTGCAATGTAAACTCTCTGTTTCCTTTTTGTAACATTTCGGTCTCACCGAAAAGAGCAAATCGGTCCCACCGAGTTTACCTGACCAACTCTCTGGAAAGCTTATTACCAAAATCGGTCTCACCGACTTTGTGTAATTGGTCTTACCGATATTACGTTATGCCCTAACCCTAACCGAATCGGTCTCACCGAGATGCATGTCAGTCCCACCGAAAATCACTAACGGTCACTAGGTTTACGAAATCGGTCCGACCGAGTCTATTGAATCGGTCCCACCGAGTTTGGTAAATTGTGTGTAACGGTTAGATTTTGTGTGGAGGCTATATATACCCCTCCACCTCCTCTTCATTCGTGGAGAGAGCCATCAGAACGAACCTCGCTTCCAACTTACCATTTCTGAGAGAGAACCACCTACTCATGTGTTGAGGCCAAGATATTCCATTCCTACCATATGAATCTTGATCTCTAGCCTTCCCCAAGTTGCTTTGCACTCAAATCTTCTTTCCACCAGATCCAAAACCTATGAGAGAGAGTTTAGTGTTGGGGAGACTATCATTTGAAGCACAAGAGCAAGGAGTTCATCATCAATGCACCATTTGTTACTTCTTGGAGAGTGGTGTCTCCTAGATTTGCTAGGTGTCACTTGGGAGCCTCCGACAAGATTGTGGAGTTGAACCAAGGAGTTTGTAAGGGCAAGGAGATCGCCTACTTCATGAAGATCTACCGCTAGTGACGCAAGTCCTTCGTGGGCGACGGCCATGGTGGGATAGACAAGGTTGCTTCTTCGTGGACCCTTCGTGGGTGGAGCCCTCCGTGGACTCGCGCAACAGTTACCCTTCATGGGTTGAAGTCTCCATCAACGTGGATGTACGATAGCACCACCTATCGGAACCACGCCAAAAACATCCGTGTCTCCAATTGCGTTTGAATCCTCCAAACCCTTCCCTTTACTTTCTTGCAAGTTGCATGCTTTAATTTTCACTGCCTATATACTCTTTGCATGCTTGCTTGAATAGTATGATGATTGCTTGACTTGTCCTAAAGTAGCTAAAATCTGCCAAACTCTAAAATTGGGAAAAGGTTAAGTTTTTAATTGGTCAAGTAGTCTAATCACCCCCCTATAGACATACTTCAAGGTCCTACAAGTGGTATCAGAGCTTTGGTCTCCATTTGCTTTGATTTCCATAGCTTTTGGTGGTCATAGCCTTGGTTTCACAACCTAGGAGAGTATGGCATCTAGTGAGGGAAATTATCACCGTAGAGGTCCTTACTTTGATGGTACAAATTTTGCTAGTTGGAAGCATAAGATGAAAATGCATATTTTTGGACATAACCCCGCCGTTTGGGCAATTATTTGTATTGGCTTGCAAGGTGAATTCTTTGATGGGAGAGAGCTGAACTGTGAAGCTAATGCGGAAGAATTGAAGATGCTGCAATACAACGCTCAAGCTTGCAATATCATCTTCAACGGGTTGTGCCCCGAAGAACTCAACAAAATCAGCCGTCTTGAGAATGCAAAGGAAATTTGGGATACTTTGATTGACATGCATGAAGGTACCGAATCTTTCAAGGAATCCAAGTTGGATGTGCTCCAAAGTCAGCTTGACAAGTTCAAAATGAAGGATGGTGAAGGTGTCGCTGAAATGTACTCTAGGCTTGCACTTATCACAAATGAGATTGCCGGCTTAGGGAGTGAAGAGATGACCAACAAATTCATCAGCAAGAAAATCCTAAGAGCATTGGATGGAAAGTATGATACCCTGTGCACATTGATCCAGATGATGCCAAACTACAAAGATCTCAAGCCAACGGAAGTCATTGGAAGAATTGTTGCTCATGAGATGTCACTCAAGGATAAGGAGGAACTTCACAACAAGTCAAGTGGTGCTTACAAAGCCTCAAGTGAAGCCCCCACATCATCAAGTGAGAAACAAACCTTCAATGAAGAATTGAGCTTAATGGTGAAGAACTTCAACAAATTCTACAAGAGTAGAAGCAAAGAAAGAAGCTCCAAGTCAAGGTATTACAATGACAAAAGATCTTCTAGTCGAGAGCGCAATTGCTACAATTGTGGGAGACTCGGACACTATTCCAATGAGTGTATGGCACCCTACAAAAGAAGAGAAGATTCTCCAAGAAGAAGGAGCAAAAGAGAAGAATCACCACCAAGAGAGAGGAGGAGTAGAGATGATCGTTATGAACGAAGACCCTCATGGAGAAGCAAGGATTCAGAAAGGAAGGACAAGTCATCAAGGATCTACAGAAAACGAAGACATCAAGTTCATGTTGGTGAATGGGTATCCGGCTCCGACTCCGACAATCACTCCGAGAGAAGCTATCACTCCGACTCCGAATATACTCAAGATGAAGGTGTTGCCGGTCTAGCACTTGTGTCAACCAACTCCTACGACATATTTGATTCACCAAATGAAGGAATTGGAAGATGCTTCATGGCCAAAGGTCCAAAGGTAACACATCCTAAGTATGTTGATTTCAATAGTGATGAAGATGACTTGCTTGTGGATGATGATTTACTTGTTGACAACTCTAGTGATGAATACTATGATGAAATGTCAATTAATCATGCTAGTCAAGATAAAACGAATGACAATGATAAGGAGAAGATTGAGCTTCTAACTAAAGAACTAAACACTCTTAAGTTGGATCATGAAACTATCTTCGAAGATCATCGAGAACTTTTAAGGGCTCATGAGAAGTTACGCTTTGAAAAGCTCAATCTTGAGCAAGAGCATGAGTTCTTAAAAGCAATCAATGATGATCTTCGCAAGAAAAGTTCTTCTTACATTGCCAAGCGTTTACTCTTATCTACTTACATGCCTCAAGTCAAGTCTAGTAACAAGTACAAGAAAGATACTTCCTCTAGTAGTAACAATAACAATGTCAAATCTAATACTGTTGCTTCTAGTAGTCCTCTTGATTCCACTAATGATTCTCTTAGCCAAGTTACACTTGAGCAAGAAAATAGCTTATTGAAGGGAATTATAGAGAAAGGTGTTTACAAGAGCCTTGCCGGGAGTAAGCAATTCGAGGAAATTGTACACAAGCAAGGAAGGCACCGGAAGAATCAAGGTGTTGGTTTTGAACGAAAGTTCAGTGCCAATGGAGTTGAGTGGGAAGAAGATCAATACCCCAAGACGAAGTTTGTTCCTCAACAAGAGAAGTATGATCCTACTTCCTTCAAGGGAACACAAGCACAAGATGATCTTCCACCACAAGACCACAAGAACAAAGGCAAGGACAAGCTTCAAGAAGAGATTGATGCATTTGAAGAAGCACCTAAGGCCTCGTTCAAGTGGGTTCCCAAGACTATGTAAAGTTCTACTTCATCAAGTACAACTACAACTCCAAGGATTCCCATCAAGATGATATGGATCCCGAAGAAGAAGAACTAGAGAGTTCTTGAGGGTGACTCGGCCAACATTCTTCACTCATATCATTATGGCAAGAACAAGTGCAATCAACTTCCACATCTTGCACTAGTTCAAGGAGTCACAAACCCTCATGTTAGTAAGGCAAGGGACAAGGCAACCTAATGATTTCATGGACATCATCTTGTGTGTGCATCACTCTATGTCTATGGATATTCTTGTTTGTTCCTTGTGGGGCTAACCCATGTAGGTAAGTTGAAAGTGCAACTCACTCAAAGGATTGCTCCAAATGATCTACATCAACATTGAGCATCCACATCTTCGACACCTACATGAAGTCATCATCGACAAAACCCAAGGTTAGTTCATCCCTCTAAGGGGGGATCTCACATCTAGGGGGAGCTTAACTCTAAGAATTGAGTCAAAGCAACTCTAATGGTGTGAACACATCAATGCATTATGTAAAAGTGGTAACCCCACTTGAGCTTAAACGATGAGTATGACCTATGATCAAATGTTCTCATTTGACTCCTAAGTCAATATACTCATATATAGATGACCTAGTCATCGCCAATTGTTTGATAGATGCTAGAATTGGTTGTGCATGCTTTGCCACATATTTCATTTGCCATCTTATTGTGTGAGCATGTTGGTGCATATTTTACTCATTAAAGGACATCCACTTGTTGTTTTGATTGTTTGGCTTCTTTTCTTTTTGCCAAGTGGATGGACAAGAATGCCTAAGAACTTTCTCTAGCTATCTATGCTTTTCTCATCTCAAACTCTATTCATGCTACATCACAAAATTTGATCAAGTCAGATTCGAACCACTCTGTGTGAGGAGCACTCGGAGTCCCCGATTCGTCATAGACTTAAACTTCCAAAACCTCTTTGTGATTCTCGGTCTGACCGATTCCTCCATTTCGGTCCTACCGAGATCATTAAGTTGATCTAAGTTTTCAATCTCGGTGCAACCGATTTGAACTTTTCGGTCACACCGAGTTGCTGTAATTGTACACAGTTATGCATCTTGGTGCCACCGAGTTGTTCCACTCGGTCAGACCGACAAGGTCGGGCTATATATAGTCACGGGCAAAAATTTGGAAATTTCTCCGAACCTCTTCGCCCGCGCAATAGCTCACTCTGCCTCCAGGGTCTCCGGATCGCTCCTCATCGCCAGCCGCCTCCAGTAGCCGGTCTCCGCCGCCGTCAACGGATTTTGCCCCCGCCGTTGCCGCCGTAGCGAGTTCATCGCCAAGCTAGGGTATGGACTCGATCATTGTGCTATCCTCGTCTGATTCCTAGCACATTGTGTTCTTATTGATTCTTGCCACGATTGAAACAATCCTATCCACTCAAAATAGTACGTAGATTAGATGAGATTCAAAATTTTAGGGTTAGGTTTCCATCGAAACCATCTCGGACCCACCGAGTTGAAAAACTCGGTCTGACCGATTTGGCTTATGCCATTGCACTAGTAACTCTCGGTCTGACCGAGAATTGCTAATCGGTGCGATCGATTTTAGGACTTTGTGAAACCCTAGAAGTCTCGGTGCCACCGAACTGGGACTCGGTCTAACTGAGATCATCAGTTCAAGTTCCAAAACTGCTTCGGTATCACCGAGTTTGAAAATCGGTTGATCTGAAATGCTTTCTGTGGAAATCTAAAACTGAATTTTTGAATCATTCTTTTGCAAAAATCTCTGCATTTTGTGATGGTCATCCATTCTATCTCATCTACAACTCTTCACAGGGTCAGCAGTTAGTGTTTGCAGCATGTCAGACTAGAGGGACAGCCAGAACAGGTCTGAAGAGCAGATTGACATGAGCAAGGGCACTAGTCCCTCAAGTTCTACAGATGAAGGGAGCAGAAGCACTCCTAGCAACCTGCCTAAGGCTGCTACTAGGCAAAGGAGGAAAAGAACCTCAGACTCAGAGGATGAGGACTACAAAGCTGAAGAAGATGAGGCCACTTCCAAGAAAGTAGTGCTCAAGAAGGAATATGGCTCAACACATAGCACAAAGCCTGGACTGAAAAAGAAAGCTCCTGCCAACAAGACACCAATGCCCAAGGCCAGAAGGTCCACTCAAGTGCCAGAACAGACTGAACCCAAAGAGGCACCTGAAAAGAAAGTCACATCTTCCAAACCCAAGAAAGTTCCCACTGGAGAGACAATGAAGTTTACCATTGAATCAGAGGATGAAGGTGCTCAGGACAAGAAGAAGAAGAAGAGAGCAAGAACCACAACTGCCAAGGTCCTTGGAAAGCCCTCTATGAGAAGAGATTCTGAAGAGGAAGAAGAGGATGTTGCACCAGCACTCAAAGCACCAAAGCTTATGGGTGATGCTATTAGATCAGGGGCTGCAACATCTAAGCCCAAGGAAGCACCCAAAGCTGTCTCCAAGGCCAAGATTATACCAAAGAGGAATACTAGGAGTATTCCAGCTGCTGAGAAGAACAAGGCCCCTGTGGCAAATGTTGTTGATGAAGAAGATGAATAAGGACAGGTCCTAAGGAAGCTCAAGCCCAAGATACCAGACCACAATGATGCCCATCCTATGGCTAAGGACATGAGGATCAGGAAGGACTCAGGGTTGAGGCTATGGAGAATGGAAGATCCATATGCCTCAAGGAGAAGAAATGCTGTTGATTACAGGTTCCATACAAAGGAACAACAGGACTTCTATGAGACAATTCTGTTGGATAAGAAGCCCATAGTTTGTGATATGAGGTGGGTCGACTGGACCTACATCAAGGAAAATGAAGAGCACTATCCTGGAGTGCAAGACAGCTTTGTTGCTTGTGGAGTTGCTGATTTTGTTGGACAAAAGCTCACCCACTGGAATGATGAACTTATCATGCAATTCTACTCCACATCACACTTTTATCCAGATGGAAGAATTGTTTGGATGTCTGAAGGTACAAGGTACCAGTCAACTGTTGGAGAATGGGCAAGTCTGATAAATGCCCCAAAGGAAAATGAGGATGACCTAGACATTTATGCAAAGAAGAAGATGGATCACAATTCCATGGCACACATGTACAAGGAGATCCTAGACAAGGCTGTTGAGACACATAAGTTTGGATCAGTCCACTTTCTGCTGTCAGGGCTGCCAACTGTCAATTGGATCCTAAGGCATACCTTTTTGCCTAAGTCTAGTGACCACAACATGATCAGAGGGCATGCAATCAACATGTTGCATGTGTTTGATGTTCCACAGATGTTCAAAGTCATGATCCTTGTGATTGAAACCATTAAGAGGCCTGCAACAGATCAGAAGAGGAGCTATGGATATGCACCTCAGATTCAGGAGTTGATAAACTCAAAGATGGGCACAGGGAAATATCAGCTGGATAAGGAACATTTTCCACTTTATCCAGACTTTGAGGACAATGAGGTTGTCATGAATGAGAATGACCCATCATCAGTTCAAGCTCAAGAGAAGAAGGAGAAGGCAAGGAAGGAGAAGGCTGCCAAGATGCCAACTCAAGAGGAGGCATCTGAGTATTTCTTGAAGAACAAGAAGGAGCAACTTGGTTACTTGATAGCATCAACACTGAGGATTGAGAAGGGATTGGCCACCCTCACTCAGAATCAGGAGAGCCTGGAAAGAATCATGGAGCTCAAATTCCATGACCTTGATGTCAAAGTAACTGAGATTCAGTCAGTGGTAGAGCAGCTACAGGATGACATGTAGGAGAGGCAGGGCAAGACAACAACAAATGTGTTTGCCAGAGTGCCCAAAGCCTAGAGGTCAGTTGCAGTGCCTGTGACAGACACCAGAGCAACATCATCTGCACCGGCTACAGCCCCTTCAGCTCAAGTGCAACCAGCTCCAGCATCAACTCCAGCACCCTCTACTTCAACTGAAGCCTTCGTCCTTGGAGTTATCCGGACACCACCACCTGAAGATCAAGCCTGAGAGTCGATCTAGCACTATGCATTTTCTATGAACTTTTTGGTAACTTGTTGCCAAAGGGGGAGAAAAATGTACAGATCATAGGCTTCGAGAGAGAGTGTGTTGCTTTTGTTCTCTCTTGCTTTATTTGGTGGTTAAAACTTGTTTGCTTTTGATTGCTTGAGATACTATGCTTGTGAGACATTGATGATCATGTGTTTGATCATAAGCTACACTTATGCATGTTTGATGATATAATCATATCTTATCCTATGTGATCATTCACTTTGCTTGGTGATGAGTGCATGTTTTCAATGTTTATTATTTTGAGCGCTCCACCAAGATGTATATGACATGGAAGAGTAACCCATGAGCCTAATTCATTGTGCATTTGCAGTCCAAAGCAAATCTTAAACTATGCACAAATTTAGGGGGAGCTCTTGCTTATCACATACTTCTCAAAGCGACGATGTTATTCAATCTTATTATCATTTGTCGAAGCTTTGATCTATATGTTGTCATCAATTACCAAAAGGGGGGAGATTGAAAGTGCAACTATCCCTAGGTGGTTTTGGTAATTCATAACAACATATAGCTCATTGAGCTAATGCTATTCCAAGACTATTATTTCAGGAAAGCTCAATGAATGGCATGGCATGGATTATGAAAGTGGATCCCTCAAAATACTAAGGACAAAGGATTGGCTCAAGCTCAAAAGCTCAAGACTCTTCATTTTATATTTTAGTGATCCAAGATCACATTGAGTCTATAGGAAAAGCCAATACTATCAATGAGGGATGAGGTGGTACTTAATGAGCCTCTTGCTTCATGTGCTTAGTGATATGCTCCAAAACCCTCAGCTACTTTCCCACATCCACAAATGACCTAAACCCAAAGCCAAAATCGGTCACACTGATTCTTCCTATCCGGCGCCACCGATTCCAAAAGTCATAGCCACTGCCACAAACCCTAAGCAAATCGGTCTTACCGATAGGGATCTCGGTCTCACCGAAATGGGATTGTAATCTCTCAGTTTCCCTTCGTAACGTTTCGGTCTAACCGAAGTGAGCGATCGGTCCCACAGAGATTGCAATGTAAACTCTCTATTTCCTTTCTGTAACATTTCGGTCTCACCGAAAAGAGAAAATCGGTCCCACCGAGTTTACCTGACCAACTCTCTGGAATGCTTATTACCAAAATCGGTCTCACCGAGTTTGTGTAATCGGTCTTACCGAGATTACGTTATGTCCTAACCCTAACCGAATTAGTCTCACCGAGATGCATGTCAGTCCCACAGAAAATCACTAACGGTCACTAGGTTTACTAAATCGGTCCGACCGAGTCTATTGAATAGGTCCCACCGAGTTTGGTAAATTGTGTGTAACGGTTAGATTTTGTGTGGAGGCTATATATACCCCTCCACCTCCTCCTCATTCGTGGAGAGAGACATCAGAACGAACCTACACTTCCAACTTACCATTTCTACGAGAGAACCACCTACTCATGTGTTGAGGCCAAGATATTCCATTCCTACTATATGAATCTTGATCTCTAGCCTTCCCCAAGTTGCTTTCCACTCAAATCTTCTTTCCACCATATCCAAAACCTATGAGAGAGAGTTGAGTGTTGGGGAGACTATCATTTGAAGAACAATAGCAAGGAGTTCATCATCAACGCACCATTTGTTACTTCTTGGAGAGTGGTGTCTCCTAGATTGGCTAGGTGTCACTTGGGAGCCTCCGACAAGATTGTGGAGTTGAACCAAGGAGTTTGTAAGGGCAAGGAGATCGCCTACTTCGTGAAGATCTACCGCTAGTGAGGCAAGCCCTTCCTGGGCGATGGCCATGGTGGGATAGACAAGGTTGCTTCTTCGTGGACCTTTCGTGGGTGGAGCCCTCCGTGGACTCGTGCAACCGTTACCCTTCGTGGGTTGAAGTCTCCATCAACGTGGATGTATGATAGCACCACCTATCGGAACCACGCAAAAACATCCGTGTCTCCAATTGCGTTTGAATCCTCCAAACCCTTCCCTTTACTTTCTTGCAAGTTGCATGCTTTAATTCCGCTGCCTATATACTCTTTGCATGCTTGCTCGAATAGTATAATGATTGCTTGACTTGTCCTAAAGTAGCTAAAGCTACCAAACTCTAAAATTGGGAAAAGGTTAAGTTTTTTAGTCTAATCACCCCCCTCTAGACATACTTCAAGGACCTACAGTAGTCGATCAAATCAACTTCTATAAGATGGAGATCAAGGCATTCAATGAGATTGCTATAGTGTAGCACATTTTTCACTTCCAGGTCTTTTTTTATTTGCAAAAGAAGAGAACATATTAGAGCAGCTGGTTGTATAAGATTGCCATGTCATCAAGAGGTACCAATATCATTCGCTCATACGATAGGTTTTTTTGAAACAAGGAATACGATAGGGTTGGCTGGCTAGTGATATTTTTGACTCTCTCTCTCTCTTTCCTCTCATTTACCTAGGAGCACATGAAAAGCTTGGGCATTTGTTGCCTTCCACTATGTGGTCGATGCCATATTTCTCAAAAGTATGCCACATAATACGCATCAATGTCCAATCAAAAGATTTTGGCACCGCTCTAGCGATGTAAGAGAGTTGGCACCGTTGTGCACGCAGACCCACATGTATAAACAAATCAATCAAACCAACTACACTAGCCTCTCACTCTCCCAAACAAGTGTTTTTTTATTGCCTCAGTCCTCTCCCTCCCCCACACAAATGTTTTTTCATTGCGTGAGTTAATTTGGCATCGAAGCAAAGTAGGTGATCCAGATTGGAGCACCAGGGGCACCGATGCCAAATGCATCACAAGTGAATTTGGCACGTGTTTTGGACTACATAGTGGAGGGCCGTTGTAGCCCACTTTTGTACTACCTCGTATTTAGTGTAAAATTTTGACCATATATTTACCTAAGAAAATGCCAATGCATGTCACCAAAAATTATACCATTTGAAAGTATGTTCAAATGCGAATCCAACGATATAATTTTTAGTGACATGCATTAACATTTTGTTAGTTAAATCTATGGTCAAATTTTGATACTACAAAATACGAAGAGTAAACCAGGACGGAGGTAGTACTTGCTCTTAGGGTAACCATAGAGTTACTAGTCTAAGTTACTTTCAACTATGACTAGCCTAGGCTACTATAGTAGTAGTACAACAAAAAAATGATGCAGGTGATCACATGAGAAAAAGTACTAAAAACATTTCTTTCGGTGCAGTGCATAGATGCAGTTTTGAACACTACACTTGTCATCGTAATTTGGGAAAACTACAAAAAAAATTGAGCTACATTGTGATTACCGTTTACTAATAGGAAAGAAGTTTCACCTCGATGAGTGGCTTCTCCGTGCTTGGAAAGCATGTAAGGAATCCAACAACTTGATCCAGATTGGGGCCGATAGATTTTATTGCCAAGATCTTCACTATGCGCATAGACTGGGTCAAGCTTGTGGGAATCATTTTCTAGATGACAGTCGTAAATACATCAAGAAGAAATTTAAAAATGTGAATTTCAAGAAGACGGAGAAGAAGATGAGTTCTGTACCTGAACGATTACGGATCCAATAAAGAGTTCAGAGAATTTGGTAGACGGGTACTCCAACGTTGCCAATTTCGGCGCGTCAATGACCCTGTTCTTTGTTGGACCTTCTAGATCAGATACAAGCAATCTCTTAAGGAAAGGCGCATTCTCAATGACCATAACATGGAACATCTGGAGTGATCTCTTCCCAACTGATGTCTTGTTGCGGGGCCAGCAAGACACATAAATCCATCGGAGATTCGTCGAGGTGATGTGAAGGCTAATGAACTTGTGGATCTGCTGAGGAAGAAGGTACTCGAGCATAGTACAGCTGCAGAGCAGGTGCTCCATAGCCTTCTTCGAGATGCTAATGTCAAAGAGGTCGAGCTGCTTGAGTTGAGGGAGAAGAATGGCGGGCACAGCATTAACCTGGGGAAGATAGCAGCAGCTGAAGCTGGCGCGGCGCAGCGTTGGCGTGAGGTCAAGCGCGGACGGCGGCAGAGAGTGCCATCGTCCAGCTTCAAAGCTGAGCTCCTCAAGATGATCTAGGGCGGGGGATAAGAACCACTCATGGAACTTGGCTTATACCTTGCAGTTGGTACTGAACATGCGGATGTCAAGGCGTCTAGCTGGCCCAGGGTGCAGTGAAAGGATCTTGGAGACTGCGGCCATGCATTTGCAATCCCCATCGCGGAGGCAGCTGTCGACGGTGAGGTTGAGGGGGACGCGGCTCCAGAGGGGGTGCCACCGCCGGGAGAGCAGGGTGGTCTGCACGGAAGATTTTGTAGGAAGGAGGCCAATGATGACAAGAAACATGTCGTTGGGGAGGCTGCTGATGAAGTCCAAGCTCGCCGGATAAGGTTTTGGCTTGAGCCGCCTCCGCTTTTTGGCTGCTTCACCGTCCATCTTAGCCGCCGGCAATACCGATGTACACGTGTGCAGGTGTGTGTGTTGTGTGTTGGGTGTGCGTGAGTGCGTCCTTCTATGCATGCCGCCGCGCAGTGGTGAAGGGAGTGCGAGTGCGTTCGTCACGCAGAAGAAGTGTGCCCTCAATTTACTAGTGTGCGGGGTGCTACCCCAAGTGGTTTCAACTTTGTTTACTTCACCGCGTGTCAGATGGGCCTCTAGTTTACTTAGTTTCACCCACAGCCACATGGGCCAGCACACGAAGATAGAGAACACGAGCTGACAAGGCAGCATGTGGACTGGTTGACTGGTTAACTAAACAATATACGGAGCTATACACTAACACAGTGACCATATAATCCCTCGGTATAGAGAGATTGAGTGAGAGTGGAGGCCCGTGAGAGATAGCAGAGAGAGAAAGAGCTACTCCCTCCATTCGATAATGTAGTGCCTACATTTTTTTAAGTCAAACTTTTGAAACTTTGACCAATTTATAAAGAAATTACTTGTATCTACAATACCAAAGATAAATGATAGTATGAAGTAAGTACATGTTGTGATGAATCTAATGATCGTTCCAGATGTAAATGTTTTTCTCCATGTATACCTGGTCAAACTTTTCTGAGGTTTGACTTTTCAAAACATCTATATGCTTATGGACGTGAGAGAGTACCTAACTAGATAGAGAGAGAGAGAGAGAAATAGAAAGAGTGACTGAAAAAAGTGTGTGTGCGTGTGTGAAAGAGACATGGGCAACACACGATAAAAGAGAAAAAGCGTGTGTGTCTTATGCAAACATATCAGACATGCATCTTCGATGGCGGAAAAAGGTGAGGAGATAGTGTGTGGTTGTTTGCAACCGAGAGAGAAAGACCCCTAGCACGTGGCCAATAGGGGTCTGACAAACAAGGGAGAGAGGTCAAGAGAGACGTATGGATGAAATGCAGGCATGGGGAGGAGAGAGTGTATGTTTGTCATAGAGAGATCCCCTGGAGATCGTGATGGGACTACATGGGTGGGAGATCGAGTGACAAGGTGTGTGCGCAATAGAAGATACCCCGAGAGATATCGAGATAGACGTATCGATGGAAGGAGACAATACATGTGTTCCTGATGGCTAGTGAGAGATTGTCATACTTAGGTGGGAGTGCGTGCACCTATGATGGATTGAGGGATTATGGTACTTAGGGGGTTGCGTGTCACATAGAGAGAACAAGGGCGGAGAGTTTTAGATTGGTCTATGTAGTGCGAGCGAGACATGCGTATGTGTGAACTAGGGAGATATAAAGTTTGAGAGAGATAGAGGAGCCTCAATAAGGCTGAGTGGTGCGTCAGATAGCTGAGAGGGGGAAAGAGATATTCTATCTGCTCGATAATGTAGTGCATATAAATTTTTTAGAAGTCGAATTTCGGAAACTTTAAATAGGTTTACACAAACATTATTTATATGTACAATACCAAAGATACATCATACGAAACTACATCTCATGATGAATCTAAGGGTATATGTTTGTCGTTCTAGATGTAAATGTCTTTCTCCACGTACATGGTCAAGATGTTTCGCTTTTCAATAAATCTATATGCTATGGACAGAAGAGAGTGCCTAAGTCGAGAGAGATCAAGTGTGTGTGAAGGAGAATGAGTGAGTGTGTGTAAGTGCACCTAGTGCCACCCCTAGTTGGTTTTGGAGTATTGACGACAAAGTTGGTTGAGGGGCTAATGCGTTTGTGAGAATTGCAGGATAACGCAGGTAGTGTCCCTCATTGATTCGGTTTACCTACCGGAGATGACCCCTAAAAATGTATGAAGACATTGAAGACAATGGTGGTATGTGAAGGTATTCATATTGAAGACTATGACATGAGAAGACATTGAGTGAAGATTATGGAGCGCGAAGACTGTGTGATTTCGTTATTTCCTTTTCTTCTTTGTTGAGTCATAGGAACCACTTTACTGTTAAGTGGGGTCCAAGTGAACTAAGTCAGAATGACTGAAGTGATGCTCAACCCAAATCCTATGTCTTCGAGCGAAGACAATGAGAGCAAATCTTATCCAGAGTTGGATGAGTCAGCTTTGCTTGTAGCCCAAGTAAAGTTGCCGTGTGTGTTTGAAATCTGACCGTTAGAACACGTGTCAGTTCCTTAGTGACCCAGGGTCATTTCGGACATATCAGGTCGGGTTGCCCAGTGGCTATAAATAGCCCACCCCCTACACCATAAATTGGTGGCTGCTCAGAGTTAGTGCACGGCTTTTGTCATTTGAGAGCAACCAACCTCGAAGCCTTTGAGAGAGAGAAATCCTTGCGAGGATCAAGCCCAAACACCCAGAGCCGAAGAGTGTTAGGCATCACTGAAGTCTTTCTGTCTGTGTGACCTGAAGACTTATTACACTTGAGGACTGTGAATCCTCCAGCCGGTTAGGCGTCGCGTTCTGAGCATCCAAGAGTCATTGTGGATTGCCGGTGAACGTAGTCTGTGAAGGTTTGGAAGTCTACCTTGAAGACTTACCAGAGTGCTTGGGCGAGGACTGGGTGTCCTTAGCTCAAGGTGAATAAGGTCAAGACACGGTCTTCTGAGCTGAATCTCAGCCTCCCTAACTAGACGTACAGTTGTCACAGCAACTGGAACTGGTCCAACAAATCATGTGTCTTCAACAAGCGACTGGTTCTATCCCTTACCATCCATTATTTTGAGTTTGTCTTCGTGAAGTCATTGCCTATCTGTCATACCTGTTTGACTTCATTGCTTGACTACTATTGTTGATTGGCTTCATACTATTTTCCATCCTGATCCTTACTACTTAGCTGCTATTAGTCCTGTGCTTTCACATCATTACATACATGACTATGGTTTGCTTACAGTAGTTTATCTTCCGCTGCATATCAACTAGGGAATTTCGATTGTTTGTCTTCAAAACTTCCAAGTTTTGAAGACTTTCATAAAATTCGCCTATTCACCCCCCGCCCCCCTCTAGTCGATACTAGCACTTTCAATTGGTATCAGAGCAAGGTACTCCCTTGTTCTGTGTGATTCAGTTTAACCACCTGGAGTTTTAGCTATGTCGACTGCAGGATTGAGGAACATATCTTGCCCCACCTTTGACGGTCATGAGTATCCCCGATGGAAGGTCATGATGAAGAAGCGACTCATGGCTATGGATAGCGAACTGTGGACCGTCACTGAGATTGGCCTTACTGATCTATGCAAGATGGCTGAGGCCGACGACATTCGCAAGTACACTCTACTGAACCTTACGGCGAAGGATGTCATCTGCTCCCATCTGTCCCGAAATCAGTTCAGGAATGTTATGCACCTCAATCACGCGAAGCTAATCTGGGACCGGCTTTCTGAGGTCTATGAAGGTCATCGTACTCGTCATGATCCCTGGTATGAGGACTACAAGGAGTCTCTTAAAGAGATGACTTTTGCACCTGAATCGCCATCCTCCTCACCATGCCTCATGGCAAGGGGTGATAAGGTAACTGAATGCTACCTCTCTGAATCTAGTGATGATGAATCAGGTGATGAATTTGGCCCCAGTTATGTCAAGCTTACTTCCCTTGCCACTAAACAACAAAGAGTATTGGAAAGGGTTCAAGACATAAGAGCGATGATATGTTGGGTGAAGAAATGGATCAGTCAAAAGCATTGGCTGAGAGTCTTCAGAGACTTCATTCCAAGTTTGACGCCCTTCAAGATCAACATAATGCTCTCTTGTCTGATCATGAGAAGCTTTCTTCTGAATGTCTTCAAAGAAAGCTAGACCTTGAAAAGATAAGAGTGGATTATGAAGATCTTCGGAAGGAGCGCGATTCATTACTTGCTCAACAAATCAGCGTTACACAGAAAGAATTTGATCCACCATGTCTAAAATGCATTGAGCGTGATAACGCTACATCTGTTGCTGAATGTTCCACTGCTACTACTATTTCATTATCTTCACCTACTGATGTGGTCGCTAACCCCTCTGCGGAGGATACCACTACTATTGCTGATGAAAATGCTAGGTTGAAGACATTGCTTGAAACAGGGATGTATAAAAGTCTGAAAGGGCATCAGACACTCTATGATGTCCTCAAAAAGCAGATTCTGAACCGAAACCCTAGGAAAGAGGGTGTTGGGTTCGAGAGGAAAATGAATGTTGATGGCTCGTACTGGAAGCCTGAGCAGTACCCCAAAACCACATGGGTTGCTGCAAGGGAACCTTCAGTAGATCCATCCACTTTATCTGGATTTACCTGTGCTAATCCTATTATCATTGATGAATCCTTTGATGCAAACTATAAGCTGTTCAAGAATCAGAATGGTGAAGTGTTTGCCAGGTATATTGGTACTAACTGCAGGAATGGACCACCTATGAAGAAGATCTGGGTACCTAAGCAGTACATTGAGAATCTTCCTATGAACGTCGTCATGACACCACCAAGGAAGAAGACAAACCCCAGACCTATGGCTTCATATGGCCCAAAGGCTTCATACAGATACAGGACTCACCAGTGTCACCCTAACGCTAATGTTTTGCAGGGAAATCATGCTCAGACTTATGAATATGAGTGTGTGTCTTCGAACCGCTATGTTCACAAAACTAAGAACTTTTCTACATATTCATATGAGTATCATTCATCTCCTGCAAGACTATTTGCTAGGGCTTCAAAGCCGAAATTCTCAGATGTTGCACTTAGACTCATTGCTTCTAAGCCACCCCTGAAAATGTGGGTGGTGAAGAAGAATTAACTTTCTTTTACAGAGAAAGGTCTCCAGCCTGCAATCAAAGGCGTCTGATGCTATTGCTGGGGACCTAAAACACATTAAGGACGCATGATAAAATGTCTTACTATATACTTCACATTTGTATCGCGTACCAGTCATACTATGTGTCCTAACTTTGACCTAAGCTGTGACAATCCTTGTATGTGTCAAATACCTATGCTTCACAACACTCTTTGTGAAGCCTATCCTCCTAACTGCACTGTAGGGCATGTCACCAAAAGCTTCAGAATGGATTATGGACAGTGGATGCACAAATCATATGACTGGTGATCGAAGTCTTCTCATGGACTCAACCTTACGTCCATCCGACAAGAGTCACATCACATTTGCTGACACTGGTAAAAGCAAGGTATTGGGTCTAGGTAGAGTTGCAATCTCAAAGGATCAACACATGGATAAAGTGATGCTTGTTGAATCCCTTGGTTTCAACTTAATGTCCATCTCGATGCTTTGTGACTTAAACATGATTGTCCTATTCGGGAAATATCGTTGCCTTGTACTAATGGAATCTGACAAGTCTCTAGTCTTTGAAGGGTATCGAAAAGATGATCTATACATGGTAGATTTCTCAGCAGGTCCACAGCTTGCCATATGTCTTCTCACAAAAGCTTCAGAATGCTGGCTCTAGCATCGAAGGCTGGGGCATGCTGACATGAGGAACTTACACTCACTCGTCAAGAAGAAGCATGTCATAGGCATCAAGGATGTCAAGTTCAAGAAGGATCATTTGTGTGGTGCCTGTGAAGCTAGAAAGATGACTGGGGCAAAGCACCCCTCGAAGACAATCATGACAACATCTCGACCCTTCGAGCTGTTACACATGGACTTATTTGGACCTACTCACTACTCCACCCTCACAACAACTGCTTGTCTCTATGGCTTCGTAATTGTTGATGACTACTCAAGATACACATGGGTGCATATAATTCTCTACAAGACTGAAGTGCAAGATGTCTTCAGACGCTTTGCCAATCGAGCAATGAACAATTATGGCGTGAAGATCAAGCATATCAGAAGTGACAATGGCACTGAATTCAAGAACACCGGACTTGATCTTTATCTGGATACAATGGGAATCACTCATGAGTTCTCTGCTCCGTACACACCTCAGCAAAATGGCATCGTTGAGCACAAAAACAGAACCCTCATTGAGATGGCTCGAACAATGCTAGATGAATACAAGACACCAAGAAAGTTCTGGCCCGAAGCCATCGATACAACATGTCACATCATCAACCGTGTGTACATCCATAAGCTTCTGAACAAAATATCCTATGAGCTCCTTATTGGAAAGAAGCCAAATGTCAGTTACTTCAGAGTATTTGGAGCTAGGTGCTGGATTAAGGATCCCCATCACAAGTCAAAATTTGCACCTAAAGGTCACGAAGGCTTCATGCTTGGCTATGGAAAGGACTCGCACTCCTACAGAGTCTTCAACCTCTATCTCTACAAAATCGTCGAAACTGTGGTTGTGCGATTTGATGAAACAAATGGTTCACAAAGAGAACTTCTGCCAAGTACAATAGATGAAGCTCCGCCAAGCGAATCAATCAAGCTGATGGGAACTGGTGGAATCATGCCCTCTAAAGCACAACCTGAAGAGGAACTTATCATTTCTGCACCTAACCAACCTGAAGACAATGCTCAGACCGAAGACAATACTCCCAATGATGACAATGATCAACAAGATCAAAGTCTTCGTCCAGTTCATCCTCGAGTTGCAAATGAAGTTCAAATTGAGAAGATAATTGATAGCATCAATGCACCTGGTCCACTCACTCGCTCAAGATCAACACAGTTAGCAAATTTCTGTGGGCACTTTTCATTTGTATCAATATCAGAACCCAAGAAAGTTGCTAAAGCCTTTATGGAACCTGAATTGATTCAAGCTATGCAAGAAGAACTTCATCATTTCAAGCTGAACAATGTTTGGGAACTTGTCAAGCGACCTGACCCTCGCAAGCATAACATTATTGGAACAAAATGGATATATCAAAACAAGCAAGATGTGCATGGACAAGTCGTCAGAAACAAAGCACGTCTTGTGGCTCAAGGATATACACAAGTTGAAGGAATTGACTTCGATGAAACATTTGCTCCTGTGGCTAGACTTGAAGCTATTCGCATACTGCTAGCCTACGCTAACCATCACAACATCTTGCTATATCAAATGGGTGTGAAGAGTGCATTTCTCAACGGCAAGATTGAAAAAGAAGTATATGTCACTCAACCACCGGGCTTTGAAGATCCAAAACATCCTGATATGGTGTACAAGCTAAACAAAGCACTCTATGGCCTCAAACAAGCACCCCGTGCTTGGTATGATACGATCAAAGACTTCTTGAAGAGCAAAGGCTTCAAACCTGGATCCCTCGATCCTACACTCTTCACGAAGACATATGATGGCGAACTGTTTATGTGCCAAATATATGTGGATGACATTATCTTCGGTTGCACCAACCAGAAGTACAGTGATGAGTTCGGATACATGATGCAAGAGCAATATCAGATGTCCATGACGGATGAGCTGAAATTCTTTCTTGGTCTTCAAATTCGTCAGCAAAGAAATGGCATCTTCATATCTCAAGAAAAATACCTCAAAGATTTCCTGAAGAAGTTTGGAATGGAAGACTGCAAAGGTTACACGACGCCAATGCGAGCCAAACACCATCTTGGTCCCGACGACAATGGTAAAGAGTTCGATCAAAAGGTATACTGCTCCATGATTGGTTCTTTACTTTATCTATGTGCATCTAGGCCAGATATTATGCTTAGTGTTTGCATGTGTGCTTGATTCCAAGCGGCACCAAAGGAGTCGCATCACTTAGTTGTGAAGCGAATTCTTCGATATTTGGCTTACACCCCAACACTCGGATTATGGTATCCAAAGGGCTCAAAATTTGACTTGGTTGGATTCTCGGATGATGATTATGCTGGTGACAAGATGGATCGCAAGTCTACATCAGGCACATGTCACTTTCTGGGTCGATCACTTGTCTATTGGTCTTCAAAGAAGTAGAACTGTGTATCACTCTTAACTGCTAAATCTGAATACATTGCTGCTGGATCTTGTTGCGCTCAGCTTCTATGGATGAAGCAAACTCTCAAGGACTATGGCATCAATCTGAAACAAGTACCTCTCTTCTGCGACAATGAAAGTGCCATCAAGATAGCCAAGAATCCAGTCCAGCACTCGAAGACAAAGCACATTGAAATTCGTCATCACTTTCTCAGAGATCATGTCATGAAGAAAGATATTGACATCATTCACGTCAACACTGAAGAGCAACTGGCAGATATCTTCACAAAGCCCTTCGATGAGAAAAGGTTTTGCAAGTTACGGTGTGAGCTAAATATCTTGGAATCCTCAAATGTCCTGTGATCAGGCACACATCCTAACACTTATGCATATTGACGACTTAGATGTGCAACACACAAAGTAATGTATATCTTCAATCAATGAAGACTTACACTCTGAGTGTGAATACATTAACGTGGAATATGACTTCGAAGCGCCACGATAATTGTGCGCCGCATCTGGGTCTAATAATTCATATACTGTGGGTAACGCCACCACCAAATTTCTTTGTATGAAATGCTTCAATCATGGTGTTATTTTTGCAATGACTTCGCATTTGGTTTGTCTTCAGTTTCAATTTATCTTCATGATTTGATTGCTTTCTAATATATATATATGTTAGTGTTCTGTCCTCTACATCATTCACTTATAGCTATGTCTTCCTACTTGAATCTTTTGAACTAAGTGAATGTGATCGGACCCTAATCTCTCTATGCTTTCTATCTCAAACTCTATCTGTCCAAATCATATGCATTCTATTGAAACTGTCAAATGTCTTCTCTGCGTCCTTGTCAGCAGAAGGCACAGAGACAAACATTAAGTCTGTTTTAAATAACTCATCTTTATTGTTGAAATCCGGAGAAGTCGGAACAACCATCCGACATGCCTGGCGGGCGTGGGAACGTGGGACAACTCTGAGTATGTTGCATGCTTGCCACGTGCCCCTCAGATGTGAACCGCCAGGGGCACCTGCGTAATTGCGCTGTGCCACACGCCTCCTTATAAATACTTGTCCCCTGCGGTAAAGAAATCCTTCTTCCACCTCTCCACCTCGTCAAAACCCTAGCGCCACCGCTAGCTCTCGACGACGCCGGCGACGAAGCACTTAGCTGCCGCGACTTCTCCGACGCCGTCCTCACGCCGGCCGTGGACATCGTCCTCTCCGCCGTTGGTGTAGGTGTCCTCCGTCGCCAAGTTAGGGCACGATGGATTGAACTGCTCGGTCTCCTGTTCATCCATCTAGCAGTTCTTCGTGTGGTAAATATAACTCTATTTTTACTGCCTTTTTTATCTTTGAAGATTCATCCTATCTACCAAAAGTGGTTTCTGCCTACACACTGTTAGATCTATTATGTCTGCATCTCATACTGCCTAGTCTATTCACTTAAACTTCATAGCTAGTTTGATTCCTCACTTGTACTTATTCATGGATTCGTACAAATCTGGAACCAACTCTTACACATAAGTGAATGTCTTCGCATCGTGAGGTCAATGTCTTCAAACTGATTTATCTTCAAAATCTTCTGAGAATGCATATGAGCTCTTCCCCTTCCCTCGGATCTCTAATGTTGTCACAGGTACATGTCCGTGGGAGAATCCCTTGGTTCTCATAGTCTGCATTCGTTTGCAGAATTCTTACAGCATCACATTAACTCTCCCGAAGCCAGTTCCTGTTTGACCAGCAAGCGTAAGTCTCTAAAGCCTTTGAACGTATTGAAGCTATTCAGTTTGAAGTTCATGGCTATAGAAAAATCACTAAGGAAGAGTGGCAGATAGCGTCGTGGGGGTACATCAAAAGATCTGCCTGATGACCTCGCAGAACTCTACAAGACAAATCCTAAGTAGAATTATCATCAGCACAAGACACGAATCCAATGGATTCGACGCTATTGGGCTGAAGAATGGTTCAAGTACAAGTTTGTGACCAAGGAATATGCAGAGAAGAATGCTATCAAGAGTCCTTGGGGTGATATTCTCTATCGAGGCCTTCAACCCAAGAACAGAGCTAAAGCTATTGCACAAGGTTTCTATCCCTGCATGGTCCATGGACCTCAGCCTGAGAACGCCGATCCCTCATCATTACTCTAGTGTCGTGATGATACTCTCTTCAAGCGCAACTTCCAGCATGCAAAGGCATCAGCCAAGGAAAACAAGAAGTCATTGGTGTCGGATTTCGGGTTCCAGCAGACCCTTGAGGTTCGAACACTGGGGTGCGTGCGGAGATTCAACCCTCTACCGGCTCGTTCCTCGCCGAATCGCTAAGACCAAAACTACCAAACTGAACAGCACAAGAGACACAAGATTTATACTGGTTCAGGCCACCATTGTAGTGTAATACCCTACTCCAGTGTGTGTTGTGGTGGATTGCCTCTTGGGCTTGATGATGAACAATACAAGGCAGAGCAGCCTCGCGACGGTCTGTTCTTGGCTGGTGCGACGAACTGCTGGGATGAGTTCAATCGCTCTATCTACTGGTTTCTCGATGAGGATCCCGATTGCTAGGTCAGGTCCAGATGCCTCTACCCTGGGGGTGGCTAGTCCTATTTATAGGCAAAGGCCCTGGGCCTCTCCCCAAATATTGAGCGGGAAGGGCGCCAACAATTGGCCATTTTGAAGGGGAACAGCGGGTACAATTATCCTGACTAAAGTTGGTCCTCGCCTGTCAAAGGCTCTGGTGGTGACGCCGGCTTGGGCTCCACAATGACCTCCTTTCGGCCGTTGGGCTGGTCTTGGTCTTGTTGCACCAAAATGGACGCCTTTGCTTGATGCTCTTGCCTACGCTTGCTCCCTTTGCACCAAAGAGGAAAGGAGGACACTGCGCGGGCTGGCGCCCAACTGGCGCCCTTGGTCGTCATGGCTTGCGTCATGGGCACCTCGCGAGGTACCCCGCCTTGAACTCTCCGCCTCCTCATGAGCCAGCCTGATGAGGCCGTGCCTGAGGAAGCTCCTTGTCGTCCGCCCCGCGAGGCTTGGCCCCTCACGAGGGTCTTGAGCTTGCGTTGATGAAGATGTGCTGTGCTGGGCCTCCTTTGAGCCACGCCGCAGGCCGCAGGTAGGCAAGTCTGGGGACCCCCGTTCCCAGAACGCCGACAGTAGCCCCCGGGCCCACGGCACGCCTGAAATTGGCCGAGCAGAGAGGCGAAAGGGCAAGTGCGAAGCGTCGCGGGCCCTAACAGCCTGCGGCCTTGGTCACCGCGTGGCGGTTGACTGGATGTGGGCGCCTCTGCAACCACGCGAGTTGACAAAGGAGCGGCATCTCCCTTGCCTCCTTTACTTCCTCCAGTTGCTGCTCAGATCCCCTTTCTTGCGCCTCTCCTCCCCGCTTCCAAAATCTTCAGATCTACTCCGCCTGCATGCCCTAGCCAGTCATGGCGCCTCGCCAAGCCCCGGCCGGAGCTTGGTACTCGCCTGCCTTGGACTCGCTGAATGTGTCAGAGGCGAGCCTTGCCCAGGTGCACCAGATGGCGGAGGCGCAGGGCATCGATGGGATGAAGGCGTTCAACGCCGGCTCTGCCGTCCCTGAAGGTCGAGGGAGCACCTTCTATCCGCTCTTTGTGAGCGCCATCGTCGCCGGTCTGGTGCCTCCCTTTTCCGAGTTCTTCTTCTCTATCCTCCGCCACTATAATATTCAAGCTCTGCACCTCCATCCCAACTCTGTCCTTCTTTTGGCGATCTTCACCTACTATTGTGAGGCTCATGTAGGGGGTGAAACCCTTGGTGGCCTTGCTGCGCCACTACTTCACCCTCCGGACCTCCCGTGGTTCCGCCTCTGCGTGCGCGAGCTTCGTCGCGTACGGTGACTCCATCGCCATTTCGAATCCTGGGAAGAGGATCGAAGGCTTCAGGAGCAAGTGGGTCTTGGTGGACGCTGGGCGCATCCACCCTCGGCTAATCCTGCCCACGGAGCACCCTGCGAGCTCCGACGACTGGTCCCGAGTGGAGCTTCTGGATCCCCGCACGAAGCTAGTGTTGGAGAAGATGGACGCAGATCTCAGGCCGCCCAGCGTGGCAGCGGCGAAGCTGACCGGTGCGTCGCTGCTGAGGGAGTTCCTGGAGCATCAGCTAGCTCCGCTTTGTCAGTACTCGCTTCCGATGTGGAGGCCTCACCCGAGCCCCGTGGTCTTGGCCGACGAGGATCTGGCTGCGGTCCTCCAGTCCTTGGTTGGGGGCGACGTGGCGAGGCTGGAGGGTGCTCCTACGCCCCTGTTCCTTCGCGAGGATTGGGAGCAGGTAGTGGGGTCCATGCCTGTCTTCAACAGGGACGGGCCCATGCCCGTGGAGGCTCCAGAGGACCTGGTGGACGTGTCCTCCGACGACTCCAGCAAAGAGAAGGAAGAAGGGGAGTAGGAAGAGGGGGTTGACTCAGAGGAGGAGTCAAGGGCTCCTCCCCTTCGGCGCAGGTCCCGCACTCTCTGCCTCCCCCAGAGTGACGACGAGGAGGATGAGCATGAGCAGGGCGGCGGGAGCCTGCCCCTGATCCCGAAGAAGGACCGGACTGGGCTGATCCCCCGCAGGTCTGCCCCGGCCCCGGGGTGATCCGCAGGCGCACCTCCTGCTCCCGAGCCCCTTGAAGCTGACCCTTGCAGCCGGCTCTCGGGCTTTAAGTACGGCCGGAGGCTTCTCGAGTCCACCAGCGACGACCTGTAAGTGCCTGCTTCCCGTCTTGATTATTGTTCTGTCGCCAAGACTTGATGCCTGTCGGTGTCAAAACCGGCGGATCTCGGGTAGGGGGTCCCGGACTGTGCGTCTAGGCGGATGGTAACAGGAGACAAGGGACACGATATTTTTACCCAGGTTCGGGCCCTCTCGATGGAGGTAAAACGCTACTCCTGCTTGATTGATATTGATGATATGGGTAGTACAAGAGTGGATCTACCACGAGATCAAGGAGGCTAAACCCTAGAAGCTAGCCTATGGTATGATTGTTGTAATGGTTGTTTGTCCTACGGACTAAATCCCTCCGGTTTATATAGCCACCGGGGAGGGCTAGGGTTACACAGAGTCGGTTACAATGGTAGGAGATCCACATATCCGTATTGCCAAGCTTGCCTTCCACGCCAAGGAAAGTCCCATCCGGACACGAGACGAACTCTTCAATCTTGTATCTTCATAGTCTTGCAGTCCGGCAGACGATGATAGTCCGGCTGTCCGGACACCCCCTAGTCCAGGACTCCCTCAGTAGCCCCTGAACCTGGCTTCAATGATGATGAGTCCAGCGCGCATAATGTTCGGCATTGCAAGGCAGGTTCCTCCTCCGAATAAACCATATAAGATTGTGAACACCAGGATAGTGTCCGGCTCTGCAAAATAAATTCCACATTCCACCGTAGAGAGAATAATATGTACACAAGATCAATCCGCTGACGTATTTCGTGGCATGACGTCACGCCACTACCAAGCCTTTACTTGAATCGTTTTTTTATTATACCACCTCAGCGCGTTTAGTGAAGCGGTTTCCTTGGCACGTCTTGTCGAAGCAGAGATCGTGTTCCCCTTATCCCGGTATTTTCATCAATACGGACGTGGGTAACCCAACCGCGCCATTGATGGTGGCGCTTGGGAGATAAGCGAGTTTTACCAGGCCGGTGGGGACGCATAGTCTTCGTCCGCCTATATATAAGGGGATAAGGATCCACCTTTTCACCTACGCCTTCTTCCTCCTTTGCTTATCCATCTCCACGCACTCTCGAGCTCCAGCGCCCAAGTCCGTGTGTCTCGCCTCGACCTTCTCCGACCATGTCCGGAGCGGGAGGCAAATGGTTGGCCTCCACCGTTATGGAGGAGCACATCGCAAAACTGCGCAGCGCCGGATACCTTTCCGGCGACATCACGCACCGGCTGCCCGACAAGGGGCAGCTCATCCCCACCCCCAGGCCCCATTAGAGGGTCGTTTTCCTTCCCCACTTCCTCCATGGACTGGGCTTCCCGTTGCATCCCTTTGTCTGGGGGCTCATGTACTATTACGGCCTGGATTTCCACGATCTGGCGCCAAACTTCATCCTCAACATCTCGGCATTTATTGTCGTGTGCGAGGCCTTCCTCTGCATCCAGCCCCACTTCGGCTTGTGGCTCAAGAACTTCAACGTCAAGCCGAAGGTGGTGAAGGGCACTCAAGCGGAGTGCGGAGGCGCCATGTTGGGCAAGATGCCCAACGTCATCTGGCTTGAAGGGGCCTTCGTGGAGTCCGTCAAGGGGTGGCAATCGGGGTGGTTCTACATCACCGAGCCGCGCGACCCAAAATGGGCGGCAGCCCCCGAGTTTAGATCTGGTATCCCGATGCAGCTCACCTCCCGGAAAGAGAAGGGCTTGCTATGGGGTAGTTCGGAGGAGCTGACAGGACTCCAAGCCTGTATCCAGAAGCTGGTGAACAAGAAGCTCAGGCTTGTCAATGTGGTCCAAGTCATGCTCATCCGCCGGATTCTCCCCTGCCAACAACGGGCATTTAAATTGCGGGAGTTCAATCCGGCACAGCACCAGGCATTGAGCGGGCTGTTCGACATGACGTACGAAGGCGCCTGGAGGGTGATGTTCAAGGGCGCCAAAGCTCCCGCATCCGCTACTGAAGATCGCGGATTTCACTCGGAGCGACCAGCTGACGAGGTAAGTGATTCTACCCCTTTACGGGACACTTGTTTTTAATAGTTTGACCCTATGCGGGTTTCAATCTTCCTTTTCCTTTGACAGGACTGGATGAAGAAGGCCAAGCAGATCATCTGCCCGGCTCCCATGCCAGAAAACCCAGTAGATGCCTGAGGGAGTCCTAGACTAGGGGGTGTCCGGACAGCCGGACTATCATCATCCGCCGGACTCCAAGACTACGAAGATACAAGATTGAAGACTCCGTCCCGTGTCCGGATGGGACTTTCCTTGGCGTGGAAGGCAAGCTTGGCGATACGGATATGTAGATCTCCTACCATTGTAACCGACTCTGTGTAACCCTAGCCTCCTCCGGTGTCTATATAAACCGGAGGGCTTTAGTCCGTAGGACACAACATACATTACAACAATCATACCATAGGCTAGCTTTAGGGTTTAGCCTCCTTGATCTTGTGGTAGATCCACTCTTGTACTACCCATATCATCAATATTAATCAAGCAGGACGTAGGGTTTTACCTCCATCGAGAGGGCCCGAACCTGGGTAAAAACATCGTGTCCCTCGTCTCCTGTTACCATCCGCCTAGACGCACAGTTCGGGACCCCCTACCCGAGATCCGCCGGTTTTGACACCGACATTGGTGCTTTCATTGAGAGTTCCTCTGTGTCGTCACCGATAGGCTTGATGGCATCTTCAACCAACAACGCTGTCCAGGGTGAGACTTTTCTCCCCGGACAGATCTTCGTATTCGGCGGCTTCGCACTGCGGGCTAATTCGCTTGGCCATCTGGAGCAGATCAAAAGCTACGCCCCTGGCCGTCAGGTCAGATTCGGAAGCCTAAACTTCACGGCCGATGTCCGCGGAGACTTGATCTTCAACGGACTCGAGCCACAGCCAAGCGTGCCGCAGTGTTACGATGGGCATGATCTAGCTCTGCCGCCGAACAGTGCCTTGGTGGCCGCACATGAATCCGCTTCGGCCATCAGTCCGGAGCCGATCGCCCAGATCGAGGATCGGTGGGTAGACGCCGCCTCAGGGGCTTCAACTTCCACGGCGTTGGAGCCGAACATCGATCTTGTCCCCCACGAAACTCGTGATTCCGAGGTGCCGGACTCCTTGCCGGACTCTGAACCTCCCGCGCCCCTACCAATCGATTCGGATTGGGCACCGGTTATGGAATTCACCGCCGCGGACATCTTCCAACACTCGCCCTTTGGCGACATCCTAAATTCGCTAAAAAATCTCTCGTTATCGGGAGAGTCCTAGCCGGACTATTGCCAGGACGGTTGGGATACGGACAATGAGGAAATTCAGAGCCCACCCACCACCCACTTTGTAGCCACTGTCGATGATCTAACCGACATGCTAGACTACGACTCCGACGACATCGACGCTATTGACGATGATGCCGGAGAAGAACAGGAACCAGCGCCTACAGGGCACTAGAAGACCACCTCGTCATACGACATGTATATGGTGGACACCCCAAAAGACAGGGACGGCGAAGAAGCAGCGGAGGCAGACTCTTTAAAGAAGCAGCCCAAACGCCGGCGTCAGCGGCGCCGCTCTAAATCCCGCCACGGTAAGAATGGAGATTCCGGCACAGGAGATAATAATACCCCAGAGAGTGCCGAAGACAATCCCCTCCAGCAAGACTCAGCGCAGGACGATGCAGAAGCAAGCCCTCACGAGAGGGCGGCAGACGAAGAGGTTGAGGATCATAACTATATGCCTCCCTCCGAAGACGAAGCAAGCCTCAACGATGACGAATTCGTCGTACCTGAGGATCCCGTCGAACAAGAGCGTTTCAAGCGCAGGCTTATCGCCACAGCAAACAGCCTAAAGAAAAAGCAGCAACAGCTTCAAGCTGATCAGGACCTGCTGGCCGATCGATGGACCGAGGTCCTCGCGGCCGAAGAGTATAAACTCGAACGCCCCTCCAAAAGTTACCCAAGACGCAAGCTGCTCCCCCGATTAGAGGAGGAAGCATACATACCTCCATCACCAGCGCACGATATGGCTGACCGACCACCCCGTGGTCGTGACAGAGAGGCATCCAGGCCCCCAGCCAAGACCGTACCCCGGCATCGCTCCAAAAGTACGAAGCCAAGAGGGAACGCGCCGGACTTGCGAGACATATTGGAGGACAAAGCAAGGCAATCCAGATCCATCTACGGATCACGTGGGCGCCCCACGACCCATGACGAATACCGTCGCGCCGGATACAATAACCCCGGCCGGGCCGAACACAGCAGACAGCGCTCTCTCGAGCTGCGTCGTGATATTGCTCAATACAGAGGCGCCGCACACCCGCTATGCTTCACTGACGAAGTAATGGATCATCAAATCCCCGAAGGGTTTAAACCCGTAAACATCGAATCCTACGATGGCACAACAGACCCCGCGGTTTGGATCGAAGATTATCTTCTCCACATCCATATGGCCCGCGGCGACGATCTCCATGCCATCAAGTATCTCCCACTCAAGCTTAAAGGACCAGCTCGGCATTGGCTAAACAGCTTGCCCGCAGAGTCAATTGGGTGCTGGGAAGACCTGGAAGCCGCATTCCTCGACAACTTCCAGGGCACGTATGTGCGACCACCAGACGCCGATGACCTAAGCCACATTATTCAGCAGCCAGACGAATCGGCCAGACAATTCTGGACACGGTTCTTGACAAAGAAAAACCAAATCGTCGACTGTCCGGATGCAGAGGCCCTTGCAGCCTTCAAACATAACATCCGGGACGAATGGCTAGCCCGGCACCTGGGGCAGGAAAAGCCGAAATCCATGGCAGCCCTCACATCATTAATGACCCGCTTTTGCGCGGGAGAGGACAGCTGGCTAGCTCGCAGCAACAATCTCCGTAAAAATTCTGGCAGTCCGGATACTAAGGACAACAACGGCAGGTCACGTCGAAACAAAAACAAACGCCGCATTAACGGCGACGATAAGGAGGATACGGCAGTCAACGCCGGATTCCGAGGCTCTAAACCCGGTCAGCGGAAGAAGCCATTCAAAAGAACCACTCCGGGTCCGTCCAATTTGGACCGAATACTCGATCGCTTATGCCAGATACATGGCACCCCTGAAAAACCAGCTAATCACACTAATAGAGATTGCTGGGTGTTCAAGCAGGCAGGCAAGTTAATTGCCGAAAACAATGACAAGGGGCTAAACAGCGACGACGAGGAAGAGACCCGACCGCCGAACAATAGAGGACAGAAGGGTTTTCCCCCACAAGTGCGGACGGTGAACATGATCTACGCGACCCATATACCCAAGAGGGAGAGAAAACGCGCACTAAGGGACGTCTATGCGATGGAGCCAGTCGCCCCGAAGTTCAATCCATGGTCCTCTTGTCCGATCACTTTCGATCGAAGAGACCATCCGACCAGCATACGCCATGGCGGATTCGCCGCATTGGTTTTAGACCCAATCGTCGATGGATTTCACCTCACGAGAGTCCTGATGGACGGCGGTAGTAGCCTGAACCTGCTTTATCAGGATACAGTGTGCAAAATGGGCATAGACCCCTCAAGGATTAAACCTACAAAGACAACCTTTAAAGGTGTCATACCAGGTGTGGAAGCCAACTGCACAGGCTCAGTCACACTGGAAGTGGTCTTCGGATCCCCGGATAATTTCCGGAGCGAGGAGTTAATCTTCGACATAGTCCCGTTTCGCAGCGGCTATCACGCTCTGCTCGGACGAACCGCGTTTGCAAAATTCAATGCGGTGCCGCATTATGCATACCTCAAGCTCAAAATGCCAGGCCCTCGTGGAGTCATCACGGTCAACGGGAACACGGAGCGCTCCCTCCGAACGGAGGAACATAGAGCGGCTCTCGCGGCAGAAGTGCAGAGTAGCCTCTTAAGGCAATTCTCAAGCCCGGCCGTTAAACGGCCAGATACAGCAAAACGCGCCCGAAGCAATACCAACCAAGACCACCTGGCGCGATCAAAGAACGCGTAGCAATGCGGCCCCAACCCTCGCCCGCGCTTGATCGCAAGAATAACACTCCGCGTACATCATTACGCTTTGGAGATACCATCGGCACAGGGGAGGGGGCACGATCATAAACGAACCCAGAGTGCGGTTCGACCATACCGGGGGCTCGCAAGTGTGCCCCCCTTTTCTTTTTTTGTTATTTCTTCTTTTTTCTTCTCTATGTACACAGGACTCCGTTAACCAGAGGCCCTGTCCGACGATGAACCTGCCGAACTCATGATGCAACAGTCAGGGACGAAAGAAGGCTGCGACGAACACTCAGGTGGTCTCAATTACGAGCATTAAATTCGATTATATACACCAAGTCCGCAGCTCACCCCTGGAGGGGGACATATTTATTTAGTCCAAATCCCTTGCTTACCGCACTATTTGTATCAGTCCGCTCTCATAGCAGACTCTCTTTCATAAATAATGCAGCACCCTTTTTGATTGCAATTGCATTACCTTTTATATATATATGCTCATTATATGACATCTTGCGCCCGTATATTTTGGTACGGCCGAATACGCCAGGGGCTTCTGTTCCCCAGACTATGGTGTGATAAAGTCCGAACACTTTCATAAGTGCGGCACCCCGAACTTATAGCATTATATGAATCGGCTCCGAACCATGTCTTGGGTCAATAGTTGGGTTTGCCCGGCTCCCACGTTTTGGTGCCTTATGTTCCGTTCTGTCGGCTAAGGTGGCTCTGGGAGAACCACTGCGATTGCGCCCCGGTTGAGCCGGGCGAGCGCCTTAGTGGAGAAAGCTAAACCTGACCGGCATGATAAGGCGAGAGACTGGTCGCTGTTCGAGAGGTTTTTTCAGGTCCTTAAAGACTCACGCCACTTCGAGCGAAGTTCCGGACAATGTCCGACGAAGGCGTGGATAGCGCCCCGGATTCGGTCTTCCGAATACTAGGGGCTTCGCCGAAATTTAAAATTATAGAATTCTATGGCTAAGTGAGAGTGTTCAAGCACTATAAGTCCGGTTGCCTTGTTCGTTGTGTTGAGCGCCTCCCTAGATGGACCCAATAGTGGGAACAAGAGTGCTCAAGTTTATCCCGAACACCCCAGCACTCGTGGCTTGGGGGCTGAAGCCAACGACTTGCCATCTCTCAGATTTTTATAAACGGCCGCACAGAAGGTAATATTTTAAATTAAACAAGACTTGCTTAACGTGCACATGAACAAAGTTTCAGCGCACAGGATGATACATAACGAGTTTACTCAAAGATTACATTTCTGGGGCACTCATCCGCAATATCGCGGGCTCCCTTCAGGACAGTTTTATAATACATTTTGGGCGTGCGATACTCCTTGCCTGGTGGCGGTGGGTCTGTGAGAAGCTTCTCCGCATCCAACCTGCCCCAATGCACCTTTGTGCGGGCGAGAGCCCGGCGAGCACCTTCAATACAGGCGGAGCGCTTGATGACATCCACCCAGGGGCATGCATCCACCAGCCGCCGCACAAGGCCAAAGTAGCTCCCAGGCACGACCTGTTCAGGCCATAGCCGGACTATGAGGCCCTTCATGGCCTCCTCAGCTACCTTGTGGAGTTCGACCAGCTGCTTCAGCTGGTCGCTTGGGGGCACCGGATGGCCGGCCTCAGCGTACTGAGACCAGAAGACCTTCTCCGTCGAGCTCCCCTCCTCGCCACGATAGAATGCGGCGGCATCAGACGCACTACACAGCAGATCTACAAACGCCCCTGGAGAGCTCCGAATGCGGGTAAGTGTCAGGTAGTTTACATTAACATGCCTGCTTTGCATGAAAAATGCCTTACCTGCCGCTATCTTCTTTATATCCTCAACCTCCTGAAGGGCCTTATGGGTCTCGGCCTTGGCGGACTTGGCACTTTCGAGAGCCGAGGCAAGCTCGGACTCTCGAGTCTTCGAGTCACGCTCCAAACTCTCATGTTTCTCCATGAGAGCCTGGAGCTCTTGCCGAACTTCCGCCACCCGTGCCTCCTGCTTTTCTCGCTCCGCCCGTTCCGCGGCTGCACTGTGTTCAGCCGCGGAAACAGCCTCCTTCAGGGCTGCCACCTCGTTAGTGCCCCTGCAATACCCGTATTATCCTTATTTACTTTATCGCAACCAAAACCCTTTTCTGTAAGGTAATTATTAAAAGTGGTGTTCCTCACCTTCTTTTTCCTCGAGCTGCCTCTTGGCGTGGCCGAGCTCTTGCTCGGACCGTTCAAGATCCTTCTTCAGCACATCAACCTCCACCGTTAGTGCGGCAGAGGTCAGCAGCGCAGCCTGCAAACCCATATTGACATATTTTAAGCAACCCTGCGTATATCTTGTTAGATCCTCAGTCCGGCTTTTTCTTTCCGAACACCGAACTGAGCATCAGGGGCTACTGTCTATGCGGTATTACATTATATAACTTTAACTTCTTACCTCAAAGCCTGTTAAAAGGCTGCTGCAGGCTTCGGTCAGCCCGCTCTTAGCAAGCTGAACCTTCTGAATCACCGCACTCATGATAGTGCGGTGTTCTTCCTCAATGGAAGCGCCTTTAAGCGCCTCCAACAAGTTATCCAGCGCCTCCGGTTGGACGGAGGTCGCCGGTGTCATGGTCTTGCCCTTCCTTCGAAGGGGCCACTGGCCGGACTCTGGAACCACTGCGGGTTCCGATGTAGAGTCCGGCACAAAGTCTGGGAGGCGACCTGACGGCGCCTCCGGAGCCTCCTCCTGATGGGTCCCTCTTTGGGATCCCACCTCGGCGTCTTCGCCACGGGGGTTAGTGGCGGTCGGAAGTGAATCCACATCCGACGGGGCCAATGACCCGCTTGATGAAGCTGGGAGATCATCATCGGCCAGACTACGGACAGAATGTGGCGTTAGAAGGACACTACGTGGCACGAAAAAAATTATATATTAAAGATCCAGATACTCACGATCTTGCCGGACGCCTGGCCCTTGGAGGCCACTCATCCTCGCGAACGGAGGTGTTGGCGAAACTGTCCAGGGGGATAGTCCTCCCCCTCTTGGACCCTTCGGCCTCCCCTATTGGGGAAGCCTTCCTCTTCTTCTCTCCCTCCTCCGGGAGAGAGTCCTCCTCCTCCTCGTCTTCGGGGGAGGAGTCCGCCTCGTCGTCGGACACCTGATAGCGGGAACTCTTTCGAGTCCCCGCGGCCGCCTTCTTGGCCTTCTTCTCCAGCACCACATGCGGTGCCGGAACCAGCAGCCCTGCTAAACGGGCGTCCACTGGGTCTTCTGGCATGGGAGCCGAGCAGATAAGCTGCTCGGCCTTCTCCATCCATTCCTGTTAAAGGAAAAGGATGGGTGAAACCCTCTTAGAATCAATTTGATTACTATAAAGTGTCCCGTAATGGGGTTGAATCACTCACCTCGTCGGTTGGATGCTGCGAGCTAAATCCGCGATCTTCCGTCGCGGATACGGGGGCTTCGGCACCTTTAAACAGCACCCTCTAGGTGCCTTCATATGTCGTATCGAAGAGCTCGCTCAGCGCCTGGTGTTGTTCCGGATTAAACTCCCACAGATTGAATGCCCGTTCTTGGCATGGGAGAATCCGGCGGATGAGCATGACTTGGACCACGTCGACGAGCCTGAGCTTATTGCTCACCAGCTTCTGGATGCAGGCTCGGAGTCCCATCACCTCGTTCGCATTGCCCCACAGCAAGCCCTTCTCTTTCCAGGAGGTGAGCTGTGTGGGGATGCCAGATCTAAACTCGGGGGCCGCCGCCCATGCGGGCTTGCACGGCTCGGTGATATAGAACCACCCTGATTGCCACCCCTTGACAGAGTCCACGAAGGTCCCTTCGAGCCAACGGACATTGGGTAATTTACCCAACATGGCGCCTCCGCATTCCGCTTGCATGCCCTTCACAACCTTCGGCTTGACGTTGAAGGTCTTGAGCCACAGGCCGAAGTGGGGCCGGATGCAGAGGAAGGCCTCACACACGATGATGAACGCCGAGATGTTGAGGATGAAGTTCGGCGCCAGATCGTGGAAATCCAGGCCGTAATAGAACATGAGCCCCCGGACGAATGGATGGAGCGGAAAGCCCAGTCCGCGGAGGAAGTGGGGAAGGAAGACAATCCTCTCATGAGGCCCAGGGGTAGGGATGAGCTGCCCCTCGTCGGGAAGCCGATGCGCGATATCGCCGGAAAGGTATCCGGCGTTGCGCAGCTTGGTGATATGCTCCTCCTTGACGGTGGAGGCCAACCACTTGCCTCCCGCTCCGGACATATTCGGAGAAGGTCGAGGCGAGATGCGCGAGCTTGGGCGTTGGAGCTTGAGTGCGCGGAGATGGATAAGCAAAGGAGGAAGAAGGCGTAGGTGAGAAGGTAAATCCTTATCCCTTATATATAGGCGGACGAAACTGTGCGTCCCCCACCGGCCTGGTAAAACTCGCTTATCTCCCAAGCGCCACCATCAATGGCGCGGTTGGGTTACCCACGTCCGTATTGATGAGAATCCCGGAATAAGGGGAGCGCGATCTCTGCTTCGACAAGACGTGCCAAGGGAACCGCTTCGCTAAACGTGCTGAGGTGGTATTAAGTAAAAAAACGATTCAAACAGTGGCTTGGTAGCGGTGTGATGTCATGCCGCATAATACGTCAGGAGATTGGACTGGTGTACATTTTATTCTCTCTACGGTGGAATGTGGAATTTATTTTGCAGAGCCGGACACTATCCTGGTGTTCACGATCTTCTCTGGATTATTAAAGGAAGGAACCCGCCTTGCAATGCCGAACATTATGCGCGCCGGACTTATCGCCATTGAAGCCTGGTTCAGGTGCTACTGAGGGAGTCCTGGACTAGGGGGTGTCCGGACAGCCGGACTATCATCGTCCGCCGGACTCCAAGACTACGAAGATACAAGATTGAAGACTCCGTCCCGTGTCCGGATGGGACTTTCCTTGGCGTGGAAGGCAAGCTTGGCGATACGGATATGTAGATCTCCTACCATTGTAACCGACTCTGTGTAACCCTAGCCTCCTCCGGTGTCTATATAAACCGGAGGGCTTTAGTCCGTAGGACACAACATAGATTACAACAATCATACCATAGGCTAGCTTTAGGGTTTAGCCTCCTTAATCTCGTGGTAGATCCACTCTTGTACTACCCATATCATCAATATTAATCAAGCAGGACGTAGGGTTTTACCTCCATCGAGAGGGCCCGAACCTGGGTAAAAACATCGTGTCCCTCGTCTCCTGTTACCATCCACCTAGATGCACAGTTCGGGACCCCCTACCTGAGATCCTACGGTTTTGACACCGACAACGCCCGTCTAGCGGGGCTGCTGGTTCCGGCACCGCATGTGGTGCTGGAGAAGAAGGCCAAGAAGGAGGCCACGGGTACTCGAAAGAGTTCCCGTTTTCAGGTATCCGACGACTCCGGGGCAGACTCCTCCCCTGAAGATGAGGAGGAGAAAGAGGACTCTCTCCCAGAGGAGGGAGAGAGGAAGAGGAAGGCCTCCCCAATAGGGGAGGCCAAAGGGTCCAAGAGGGGAAGAACTATTCCCCCGGACAGCTCCGCCAACGCTAACGTTGGTGATGATGAGTGGCCCTCAAGGGCCAGGCCTCCGGCAAGATCGTAAGTATCCAGATTCCTGAATGATTTGTAATTTCTCTTTTGTGTCACATAGTGTCCTTCTAATGCCGCACACTACCTGCAGTCCGGCCGATGATGATCTCCCCGCTTCGTCGAGCGGGTCGTTGGCTCCGTCGGATGTAGATTCCATCCCGACTGCCTCCACCCCTCGCGCCGCTGAGGACGCCGAGGTGGGATCCCGGGAAGGGACCCATCAGGAGGAGGCTCCGGAGGCGCCGCAAGGCAGCCTCCCGGACTTTGCGCCGGACTCCACGCCGGAACCCGCAGTGGTTCCGGAGTCCGGCAGGCGGCCCCTTCGCAAGAAGTGCAAGACCGTGACGCCGGCGGCCCCCGTCCAACCGGAGGCGCCGGACAACTTGTTGGAGGCGCTCAAAGGCGCTTCCATCAAGGAAGAACACCACACTATCATGAGTGCGGTGATTCAAAAGGTTCAGCTCGCCAAGAGCGGGCTGACCGAAGCCTGCAGCAGCCTTCTAACAGGCTATGAGGTAAGAAGTTAAAAATATGTAATGTAATACCGCATAGACAGTAGCCCCTGATGCTCGGTTCGGTGTTTGGAAAGAAAAGCCGGACTGACGATGTAAAAAGATATACGCAGGGTTGCTAAAAATTATATAAATATGGGTTTGCAGGCTGCGCTGCTGACCTCTGCCGCACTGACTGCGGAGGTCGGTGCTTTGAAGCAGGACCTCGAGCGGTCCGAGCAGGAGCTCGGCCGTGCCAAGAAGCAGTTCGAGGACAAAGAAGGTGAGTAACACCGCTTTGAATAGTTACCTTACAGAAAAGGATTTTGGTTGCAAAAAATAACAAGGATAACGTGGGTACTGCAGGGGCCACGAACAAGGTGGCAACCCTGAAGGAGGCTGTGTCCGCGGCCAAACGCAATGAGGCCGCGGAACGGGCAGAGCGAGAGAAGCAGGAGGCGCGGGTGGCGGAAGTGTGGCAAGAGCTCCAGGCTCTCATGGAAAAGCATGAGAGTTTGGAGCGCGACTCAAAGACTCAAGAGTCCGAGCTTGCCTCGGCTCTCGAAAGTGCCAAAGCCGCCAAGGCCGAGGCCCATAAGGCCCTTCAGGAGGTTGAGGATGTAAAGAATATAGCGACGGGTAAGGCATTTTTCATCCAAAGCAAGCATGTTAATGTAAATTACCTATTACTTACCCGAATTTGGAGCTCTCCAGGGGCACTTGCAGATCTGCCTCGCTGTCAGGACCCCGACTCGATGTCACATCGATCTAGCCGGTAACACTTCATATCACTTTGTGGCCTCACGCACGGTGTTCCCACGGGTGTCGCCTTACCTTTGCCCGGGACCGTTTGCGCCTTTTGGCTCACGTATATGATAGTGTCGCTAGCATCCATATGATAAAGAGCCCGGGCTGACATGACTAGTCGTAAACCCAAAGTGGCACAGACTTACAGGGACAGGCATCCATGACCCAGCTTCGAACGTGTCGGTCATCAGCAAGTGGGTCCGGGCTGTAGCACTGGGCTAGCAGGACTCCGGTAAACCGGGCTGTAGCGGGCTAACAGGACTCCGGTACTCAAAGCGTGACATTTCCCCGAAGGGACAGACACAGGAACAAAGAAGGACACATGCCGGCCAGCCTAAGTGTTCCAGAGCAGTAGCAAGCTACCATGGCTCAGTGGTAACACTAGGAGACATTTCCCGGTAAGAGAGGCTACTAAAGATAAACAACTAGATAGTCAGATCCCACACATACCAAGCATTTCAATCATACACACAATATGCTCGATATGTGCAAATACAACGAAGCATCACAACATGACTCTACGACACAAGTACTTTATTTAAGGCTCAGGGAGCCATACATATCATACACAAAGGTACGGGTCTCACGACCCAACATACAAGTCATACAGTCATACAAACCAGCAGCGGAAGTAACTTGTCTGAGTACAGACAACTAGTGAAATAAAAGAGGCTTGGAAAGCCTAGCTATACTACGTGGTCCTTCACAAGCTCAGGGTCACCACCTGGGTCTTTAGCCTACTCGTTGATGTCAACGTCTACATAGAACCCATCAGAAGGGGTTGCAGCGTCTTCTGTAAAAATGTAGATTATAGCAACATGAGTACAAAGGTACTCAGCAAGACTTACATCAGATCCTACATACATGCATAGTATCAAGAAGGGTTGGTGGAGTTATTGCAGCAAGCCAGCTTTGACTCTTGGCTAGACTATCCTACGATACTCCAACTTGAAATGGTTTTGCGCACACGAGTCCACTACTCACCACTTCAATACACTACCGAGGATCCACCTCCGTCTTCCTACGGAAGAGCCATCCTCGGCACTCACACTTATCTTGAGGCTTTTAGTAGTTTCCATTTACTTGTCTATGAACTGTATAGGCAACCAAGTAGTCCTTTACCGCGGAGGCGGCTATTCGAATAGATCATGTTAACCCTGCAGGGGTGTACTTCTTCATACATGTTTCCACCACTTAGCGTCTGCACACGACATGTGCTCGGCAGACGTCAAGCGAAAACCGACGTGGGTGTAGACCACGACCTACCTAAACACTTAAGCCTCTAGTCCAGGTTTATCTCCTATTCAGGTTCCATCCGCAGGGAGTCCGGCCGAGGTTTCCCATACGGCCCCGAACGATGTGAACAGGGTTCCCGAGATACCTAACGGGTATTTGGTACACCGTGCCACGTACCTACCGCATCACAGCCCACCCCTACGGTCAGCGCTGTCCACGGCCTCCAGTAGGCTACAAACACCAGAAACTACTTGCAACTCCTGGACAGAGAGCTAGGGTGAATAAGAAGTCGAGCGGGGTCATATTTCAGGGCCCAATGCATGGTAGTAGCTGTATCTTAAATCACATATACAGATCTCAGTGCTTAAGGTCGGCTTCAATGAAACAACCCACCATGTACTCCTACATGGCCTCTCATCGATACCTTTACCAAATCGTGTTCACCACACCACTCTCATTACCGGCATAATCATTTCACTCTAGCCCATCACCCAGATGAACCAGACCTGACACGACTCTAAGCATAGCAGGCATAGCAAGGTAGGAACAACACATACATATGGCTCAATCAACTCCTACACATGCTAGTGGGTTTCATCTAGTTACTGTGGCAATGACAGGTCATGCAGAGGAAATGGGTTCAACTACCGTAGCACACAGCAGTTTGAAACGCGTTGTCTTAATGCAGTAAAAGAGAGCAGGAGCGAGAACGTGGGAGTGTATCGATATGATCAAATGGTTGGTTGCTTGCCTGATGGTTCGATGCACTGATATGGTTCTTCGTTAGGGTAATCACGGTACTCCACGGAGACAGAACCTGTCGCAAAGGACATCGATACACAAGCATCACCAAACAATGTGCAACAATATGATGCATGCATGAAACATGGCAATATGAGTGTGTTGGGCTAATGCAACTAGAACCAGAAGGGTTTGAACAAATTTGAATCAAGGATTCAAATTTCAAATTCAAATATGGTCTTTTAAAGTGCTTTTCCTTGTTCTGCTTAAAACATCAATTTAACTTGTTTGATCATGCATGAAAATAGTACAGATGGATAGATTGGATTTTTCTGATCATTTTTCATATATAATTTGTCCAATTTGGAGTTACAGAATAAAAGTTATGAATTTTTGAAGTTTAAATAATATTCTGGAATTTCCTGATTTAATTTAAATCCAGAAAATCAATTACTGCGTCAGCCTGACGTCAGTGTGACGTCAGCAGGTCAACGGAACAGGTCTGGGTCAAACCTGACAGTGGGTCCCGCATGTCAGGGTGATTATTTTAATTAAAGTTTAATTAAAACTAAACCTGTTTAATTAACAGGGCTGGGCCCCACCTGTCAGTGACTCAGGGGAGTCAACCAGGGCCCACCCATGGTCAAAGTCAAAGTCGGCTGCCGGCGTTTAGTCGCCGGCGAGCCCGACGCAGCGGCGGAAGTGGTTTTGGCCATTTCGGCCACCAAATGGGTCGCGGAGACCACCGGAGTGGAGCTGAGGACAAGCCGCAGCTCTTGGTGGAGTCCGTTGGGGTCGGGGTGGCCGGAGTTGGCGCCGGCGACGACTTTGGCGGCCACCGGGGTTCGGTCGAGGATGAACTTGGCGCTAGAGGGGTCGGTGAGGCTCGTGGAGTGGCTAGCCAGGTGCTGTGGGACTCGGGGAGTAAGATGGACACCATCTTGTGGCCGGAGTGTGGCCGGAAGCACGTCGGCGACGAGATCCGCGGCGGTGCGGGCGTGTGATCCTCGTGCGGTGGCTACACGGCTCGGGAATGAGAGAGAGAGGGTCGGAGGAGTAGCTAGGCTCACAGCGCTCCCGTAGAGGCCACCGGCAGGGTCGGGGACGAGCTGAGGCAGCGATGGCGTTGAAGGGGATCTCCGGCGACGGCGAGCTCGGGCGAGGTCGGTGCGGTGGTCTCGGGCCGCTCGAGCACACGGGGCTCGGCTAGCTCGATGAAGTGGACGGCGGCGAAGCTCCTG